>NC_057811.1:242064068-242106119 GCF_018294505.1 Triticum aestivum | reverse complement strand
GTCTTCCTCTTCCCCGAGCACTACGACCTCTGCCCCGGCCTCACCCCCTCCCCCTTCCCCTTGCGGCCGGTTCCACCACCACGAGCTCAGAGGAGGAGGGACGCGCTGTCGGGCGGCGACCCTCGCCGCCACCGTCGAGGGACCCGGATTCCCTTTCTCCATGGCGAGTGAAAGGAAGAAGCAGAAGCAAGAGGAGATAGGTGACAGAAGAGTGCAGGACGCCATTCCCCCTCCCCCTCTTTATAAAGGGGCGGGGTCGGGGCTCGGCCTCCCCCCTCGCCAATCCAGCCACCGGAGGCGCAGGGAATCAGGACCGACCCGCTGCCCCAACCAGCGACGGCCCAGTTTCCCGCCTCCACCGCTTGCCACCCCAGGCGCATGAAGGACACGTGGCGGACGTGCAGAACTGAGGGGACGGGTGAAGCGACCTCTCCCCACCCCGTGATCGTGGGGGGTGGACGCCTTGAAGACCGCGACCCGGCCCCGTTCAGTAAATGAGCCGCGCCTCCACGCCTCCCTCTTTTTACGGGGAAGGCGCGAGCCACCTCTTTACTGCGATATGACGCATGCGTGTGGAAACCGTCCCACGCATGCCGCCCACGCCACGCACACCCCTCCACGCCGCGCCGCACGCGTGGGTCGTGGGAAGCGCAGCGCGCGAAAAGTCTTACCGCGGTAAAAATCGCCCGCCTGCCCGTGCACCGTTTTGGGCCTGGCCCAACAATGTCTTGCGCTTATGTGTAGCCCAGGCCCGGGGGCTTCTGTCGGTGTACAAAAAGAGGGGCACGCCTTTGTACCCCTTTACCTGTGCACGGGCAGTCAGAGCTGCGCCCACGGTCACACCAAGCAGAACAGGGGAGGTGAGCCAAGGTAAGACCGAAGCCCAAGATAATCAGAGCAACGCCAAGGCCAAGACCACAAGGAGCAGAGGGACGAAGCAGGCTCCCACGGCAAGACCCTTGCCGGGGCAGCTCGCCCCACACCAACAGAGCGAGCCACCCTTGAGCCCACAGTCCCCAACGCCATCATCCACGTGGGGCCAGGGCTAGGGAAGGCACCTCTGTGGTGGCATGCAGATCTTTGTGAAGACATATTCAAGATCAGATGAGGATTAGAAGACGACGATCCTCGGCAAGATCCTTGCCGAAGAAGGCCACCAGACCCCCGGCAAGGCCCTTGCTGGGGACAACAGCGCGCCACGGCAAGACCCTTGCCGGGCCACACGGCAAGACCCTCCCCAAGGACGCCAGCAGGGCCACCACCAGGCCCACGCCAACCAAGCTTCCACCGCCGTTCACATGCAGCTGCCAGCCCAACCAGCTGGGCGGGCACCTGTGTGGCAACATGCAGCTCCCATGCCAACTCATCGAGCGCCTGCATGGCGGCATGCAGATCTTCGTGAAGGCTCCACCACCGCGCCACCTCAGCTGCCTGCCTGCCTACATGGCGCCGCACGCATCGCTGGCCAAGGCGCGTGTCGAAGCAAGGAGGAGCAGCGACGGACAGGACGGGCCTCGCCCCCGTCCCCGAGAAAGCAGGGGGACACCTAAGCTACGCATTAAATGCGTCTTGTCCTGTAATACGAGCGATAAGCTCATGGCACTGTGCGCCTTTCCACCTCCTGTGTGCCACTGTGGCAGCCCCTTTCGACTATAAAAGGAGGCCCATGACATACTGGAGAAGGATTCGGATCTTTCGAACCATGCACTCACCACAGCTAGTTTGAGAGCTCAAGAACTCTCTGAAATACACCCACCAAAGCAAGACTAGGGTTTTACGCATCCTCACGGCCCGAACCTGGGTAAACGCTCCTTGTGCTGGCTACTAATCCTGCTCTTCTTGCAACCCTGCGCCCCGGCAACCATAGTAGGGATTCTTGTGATCCCATAGGTGTCGTTTTCCCCCGACAGGGATGTGTCTGGTGTGGTAGTGGTATATTTCAGCGGAAGATGAATCTGGTGTGGTGGTGGTATATGGCAGCGGATAATGAATCTGGTGTGGTGGTGGTATATGGCAGCGGATGATATTGGTGCGGCGGCGGCGTGAATACCCGTGAACAGAACTCGAAACTCTAAAAGACTAGACGCTAAGACCAGCAACTAGACCCGACGATGCAACCGCAAATTCAACAAAGAAAATAAAGAAAAGATTATGCAAAGGCTCAGATTGGTTCGGATATGATGAACTAACCCTAATGTTTTTGTGGTTTTTTCATGAACTGTAGGTATGAAGAACAGACTCGATCTAAACTACGAAAAACTGTAAAATCTCACCGAGCAACCTGAAAATCTGATACCACCTGATAGAGGCAAAGGTGTCCCGATGTTTCGATGAGATGGTGGCTATCATTTTCTGTGGGAGTCGACCTTGACGATCCGACTACGAACATGCGAGACGTCGCGCCTTAGCAATCGCTAAACCAACTTCCGAGGGTTATTGACCACGCCGGAGCACGATCACCTGACCACGAGGGCCTGTTTCCTGCGAGCAAATGAAGAACAAGCAAGAAACTAAGATTGCTATCTGGATATTGCGAATATAAGAGGAAATCTTTATTAATGAAGGTGGGGTTCTATGATGCCTTGGTATGGTCGTTGAACACAAACGAAGTACGCGAAGTTGCAGCTATGGCGAACTTTTAATCTAAACAAAACCCAAAGTCTAAACGGTGCCCTAAGGGCTGTATATATGGAGGAAGAGGGAGGAAATTTCGTGGACCTTAGGGAAGGGGTCCGAAACCAACCCTATCTCTTGTTTCCCCACACATACGGACTCTAAAAACAGCCTATACTTATGTATTTCGAAATTACATGGGCCTGGCCCAATAATAAGGTGACGCAGCACCTAGAATAGCCTCTGGACAAAATTTATGAAGTAGCATCTTGTATATTTCGTCCAAGGCTTCATGCACTCCTTATGGTGCCTTCAAAGTCCTGAAATCATCACTTGTAACTCCGTTCTTGTTCCCCTTGCGCATGCCATCAACTCCATGCTTGTTCTTGCTCCAATGTTCATCCTTCTCCAAGCTAGGGCCTTCATTTGTAAGCAAAACAAATGTATCCAATTTAGGCAGCATCATATTCTCATGAACATTAGAATCATTACAAAGAAACGAAAGTAACTGGTAATTTAATTGGCGTGCGCGAGCTCTAGTAATTGGTCCAGTATATGTAGCAGTAGGGGCTGTGGGTGTAACAATGGTATTGATGTCCTCATCACATGTGGTACCTATGCAAGCATGCTCGTTATTACTTGGTAGACCATGGCAATTTGATAAAAATTCTGTACACCATGGTAGAAACAATCAGTATACTCTTGTTCATAAGGACAAAAATATTACTTTGCTTCCTATGACTCGTGATTCCATTTTGAAAGATGATATTAATAGAGCTAATAAAGCAAAATAGGAGAAAAATAAGAGTGAAAATCAGATTGTGGCAAAAGAATTTGAGTAACAAATGAAGCCTAATAATAGACCATCTAGTGTTGCTTCTGAAATTAAATTGAAAAGTGCATGTTTACTTGCCACCAAATCTGATATTGATGAGCTAGATTTTAGCAATCTATTTTCTATGCTTTTGTGTGCAAAGAGGCATTATATTCATTCGAGGACGTGCCTTCCTCTTTGGCTCCTGTTGTTACTAACATTTTGCAGGAGTTTGCTGACGTCTTTCCACAAGACGTGCCACCAGGATTCACTACAAAAAATACACTTCCGTGATGATACGTGTTTGTCACAGTAGGTCAAATTTTCTGTCATGCATGTACATCCATGACAAATTTATGACAGAATCAAGATAGTCATACTTGTGCTGTCGTAGTAGTGTTCCATGACATTACCAAAATTATCATCACGGAAGTGTACACTTCCATGACGATAAATCGCGCGTCACAGAAGTGCTTTCGTCAAGGGTGACCGACACGTGGCATCCACCGTAACGGAGCGCCGTTAAGCTATCGGGTCCGGTTTTGGATCCGATAACCCGTTAACAGCCCGGACCAATGGGGATTTTCCACGTGTAAAATTCTCATTGGCCGGAGGAAACACGTGTCGGCTCCCCAGTGAGCCAGATGTCGTCCGTCCATTGGACAGGAGGCGCCTATGATAGATCGACACGTGGCACCGCCCAATAGTGGCCCATTCCGGTGAAAAAGGGCAGCCCAGTAAGAATTAGTAGGCCGACCCATATAAGGCCTACTTGTGTCAGGTCCATTTAAGCCCACCGCCCATACGAGATGTGCCAATTCGGCCCGTCAACGGCCCGTTAACGGTTTGAAACCATTGCAGCCCATCGTTAATTCGAGCCCATTAACAGCCCGCTATATATTTGGGCACAATATCGGCCCGATGTGGTTTCGGCCTATTAACGGCCCATTCAAGAGATGGGCCAATTTTCAAGATGTACATCTTTCGGCCTTTTAGCGACCCATTTAAGTGTTGGGCCAATTTCCGGCCCGGCGTGTCTTTTAGCCTGTTGACGACCCATAAGTGAGTTGGGCCATTTGTAGTCGGACCTGAGTTTCGGCCTTTTAGCCATCCATTTAAGTGTTGGTCCAATTTTCGGCCCGATGTGTCTTTACGCCTGGTGACGGCCCATATATCTGTTGGGCCATTTGTAGTCGGACCTGAATTTTGGCCTTTTAGCGACCCATTTAAGTGTTGGGCCAATTCCCGGCCCTGTGTGCCTTTTAGCCTGTTAACAGACCATAAATGAGTTGGGCCATTTGTAGTCGGACCTGAGTTTTGGCCTTTTAATGGCCCATGCCCTTCATGGTCCAATACCAGCCCGATTTTTCTTTCGGCCTGCTAAAGGCCCACAACACAGTTGGTCCATTTACAATACAACCTGACTTTCGGCCTCTTAGCGGCCCATGCTCTTCATGTTCCAGTACAAGCCCGCTGTCTCTTTCGGCCTGCTAAAGGCCCACAGTATAATTGGGCAATGTGTAGCCCGAACTTAGTAACGGCCTGTTAACGGCCCGTGAAATCAATTGGGCCCACCTGTTGCCCGCTTCGATGTCAGCCTGTTAACGACCCGGGAGTTAAGAGGGCTGACCATTAACTTTCGGCATGGTAACGGCCCATTAACTTAATGGGCCCACTAAAGTTCGTACATGTCTTTAGGCCAAATTAGATAATTTGAGCCCACTACGACGAGCAATTATGCACAGGACCAAAACCGATCAAGCAAAGGTATGGCATACAGGGAAAAACGTTGCACATCCAGCATATATTACAGGAAATTACATCCACTAGGCAATCAAAGATTGATGCCAGTGCAAATAAATGAATAGAACCTAACGATCTACAATGCCACAATCTGCAACCTCAGCATGGATGACGCCCATAAGCATGTGCGCAAGTTCTTGCTGCTTTGCTACACTGTCTCTGAAAACATTGATCAGTTGTTGTATTGCACGACTCTGCGCCTCTGATACCTCCATCATTTCCGTCATTCCTTCAGCCATTAATTGGTTCACAAACATACATTTTTTCCGTTACATTCGAGACAGAGGATACTGAACAGATTCAGATGGCGATTTTGGCAGGCTTGTATTATTGATAGTGGAGACTGTCTCGACCACTGCATCATAACATAAATTAGGAGGGGAACCAAACAGAATAATCATGAGTTATTGGCATATTACCTGGCCTAGATTTATTGGAAAGAAACAATGGGGTTGCCTTGCTGTTTTCAGAGTTTGTCTTCTTATCTTCAGCAGCCTACACCAAATTAAGACACTAGCATTGCTATCATTGGACAAGTCAGATAATAGGAAAGCAACATTGGCACAACGAACGTTTGGGCAACTAGCCAACACCAAATTAACACAATATGGCACAACTATCATCAGCCAGGTAAGGTAATACGAAAGCAACATTGACAAAATGAATGAATGGGCAACCAGAGCAGCACTACAATTCAGTAATGTGCATGATATGAGATAGTACACTCATGCAGCTCAGTATGCAAAACTACCAGGCAGTTTTCTTTACAAAAATCAACATTGGCGCCTTTAACATTTTGCTACAACTAATTTTAGATCAGACAAAGGTTGGATTCACGCTGATTAGCAAAATACATGCTGATGTAAAAATATAGTGATATACAACAGGTACTTACATCAGCATTAGAGCGCAGAGAATTCCCGCAAGATATTTTCCTCGAATACAATCCCAATGAAGGAAATCTTCTATCATTTAACCTTATTTCCAAAAAAAAGATGGGTAAGAAACATGTAGAAAATATGATCAGAATGCTATAAAATTTCATGATGCGAGGATACGCACACGCTTCTTAGAATGGAGTTGACATTCTTTTGCTGGACTGGAGCGGACTAGTTCTTTGGCCACTGGAATCTGCTTATTATCAGTGGGAGTTGGGTTTCTCTGTGCTGGAGCAGTATCTATGAAAAATGGAGTTGGTTTATTATCTCCTGGCGTTTGGATCTTTTGCAAAGACCTAGTTTGTAACCCTTCAGATTCTAACATAGCCGTCTTCCCCTTGCATGCCTTATATAGAAGAATGGTGCATCAATTATAAAACATGCTACAGCAGAGATGGAATAGGTACTGAAGAATAGAAAGGCATGACATATTGACATGTATTCCCTCCATTCGGAAATAAATGGATGGGTCTAGGCATATTTCAGTTCTAGATACATCTAGTTTTATCCATTTCTGCGACATGTAATCCAGACGGACGGAGTATGATGTAAGAGCTAGGGATACGACAGGACAACATAGTAAAAAAACACTGAAACTCCACTTCAGAACCAAAGTAATCAAACCCACTGATATGAGATAGTACACTCATGCAGCTCAGGATGCAAAACTACCAGGCAGTTTTCCTTACAAAAATTAACATTGTGGCCTTTAATCATACATTTTGCTACCACTAAATTTAGATCAGATAAAGGTTGGATTCACGCTGATTAACAAAATACATGCTGATGTAAAAATATAGTGATATACAACAGGTACTTACATCTGCATTGGAGTATAGAGAATTCATGCAAGAATCTTTCCTCACAGACGATACCAGTGCAGAAATTCTTTTATCTGTTAAGATTATTTTCTAAAAGAGAGATGGGTAAGAAACATGTAGAAAATATGATCAGCATGCTATAAAATTTCATGATGCAAGGATACACACACGCTTCTTAGAATGGAGTTGACATATTTTTGCTGGACTGGAGCGGACTAGTTCTCTGGCCACTGGAATCTGCTTATTATCAGTAGGAGTTGGGTTTATCTGTGCTGGAGCAGTATCTATAAAAACTGGAGTTGGTTTATTATCTCCTGGCGTTTGGATCTTTTGCAAAGACCTGGTTCGTAACCCTTCAAATTCTAACATAGTCGTCTTCCCCTTGCATGCCTTGTATAGAAGAATGGTGCTTCAATTATAAAACATGCTACAGCAGAGAGATGGAATAGGTACTAAAGAATAGAAAGGCATGACATATTGACAAGTATTCCCTCCATCAGGAAAAAAATGCATGGGTCTAGGCATTTTTCAGTTCTAGGTACATCCTTTTTTATCCATTTCGGCAACATGTAATCCGGACGGAGGGAGTATGGTGTAAGAGCTAGGGATATGACAGGACAACACAGTAAAAAACACTAGTTGAATGTAAAACTGTATGCTAGCGGAATACGTACAGAAAAAACTAAGGCAACATACATGTGTATGATTGGGAAACTAAGATGGCATTGCAACAGAGCACTAGAACAACACTTCAATGTAAAAAAACATGGTATGGTAGACAAATGAAGTACATACTGATGAATAACAATGCATAAGATATTCAGAAGCATGATGTCCAAATTAAGAAAATGGCATTGCGATAGAGTAGAATGATAGTACTTGAATTTGAAAACATGTTATCATGAATGGAATAGGTACTGAAAAACAGGAAGGCATGACATATTTACATGCATGATCAGCATGCTAAGCACATGGCATTGCAACAGAGTAGATACACTCCAGGACATTATATGCATGTTGTACCCATATCACGGGCCAAGTTAGAGCAAGGACCTTGTGGGGTGAAGAGGATTCAACATCTTTCTGCAAGTCTTCTGAAGAACTGCCTTTACATGTTCCATCATATTGGGTATCATTGACATCAAGTTTATTGGCCTTTACATTGCTCCGTGAGGTTCTTGTGGATATATCAGTGTGTGCAATTATATCTGACATGCATGGAAGACAACTAGTAGTTAGATTTATGTAATGAGTGCCTGTAGGAGACGACATAAATAGTAGGACTGGGGTTAACTAGCAGCAACAGGTCTCAAAAACTAAAGGGAGAACGCAGATGAAAGCAGAATATGTATCGTTTGTACTCGAGATTAACTAGATGGCACACAAAAGTATTGAAGAACAACATAGGTAATACTAGAAGTGGTATAATACTATAATCACCAGCCTGTGGGATAGCATTGGCTGATGGATGATAACTATGGAACAACGTTACCTAAAGAACAAGTATCTTAGCTGAACTATGGAACATCGTTAACTCCTGAACAAGACCCGTAAGAGATCAGCATGAATATACAGTGAAATGTGATAATCTATTTTCCATGCTTAGATGAATAACAAAGCCATAAATGTTGCACACAAGTAAGATGAGGGTACAACCTATCTAGCCGCCATCCATAGGAGTGAGCATCATGTGCTGACTTGTCGATGGCCCTGGAGTTGTTGTGGCTATCCATGTCGGGCACGCGCATTCGATGCAGGGAACTGTTGAGTGGGGACTATAGCTCCCTTATGGTGTATGCTTCCCTTGTTGGAGCAGCTGCGGTGAGTCGGAAGATGGTGTGGCTGAAGATGCAGATAACACATAACGTTAAGAAATACACTAAGAGATCAACAGCAAGGTACGAGAGTGGTCACACGTCTGTTGACTGAGACTAAATTGGGGTCACATGATTTTATTTTATTTTGCTACTGTCCGATCTACGCCGGATGGCTTGATGGCCGTCTTGTGCCCCCCGGCTGACACTGTTAGGAATCTTCCCCGAAGAGTCAGCGAGCAACGGCAGAGCAGCTTGCCTCCGCCGTCCGTGGCCCCGGCCAAAACCCCGCTCCCCGCCCCACCGCACTGTCGTGGTTGCGCCGCCCCCGGGCCAATCCACAAAGACTCCCCGTCATCCAGATCCGGCGGCGGCAGTACCTTGAACCCATGCAACTCTAAGATAGCCATCTAAGCGCTACTTCCGCGGCGAACTTGCGGCCCCGCACCCTTACGTTAGACACCAGCCAACCGGCAGCCTAGGAGCTCCGCCGCCTCGAGGGGTGCTGCTTCCCATTAGGAATCGATTGGCCCAGAATAAAAATTCAGACAACTGACGCCTAAATAAAGTGATTTGAGATGAGGGTGCGACCTATCTGGCGGCATGGTGAAGTAGGCAGGTCCAGCTGCCGAGTCGGTGAGGCCGGCGCGGTTGCGGTGGCCACCGGCGGCAGGGAAACAGCGATGTCACGACGGTCGACGGCTACGGGGAAGCAGCGCCGGGACTCTGGACGGATCCGAAGTTGGAGCCGCTCCGGCGCCGTGAACAACGGCGGAGGTGAATTGGCTCCGGTACGGTTCACACGGCCGTCGTCGAGGCAGCTCCAGCAGCACGGAGTAAGAGGCACACGGCCCAGTGCACGACGGCAAATGGAAAGCATCTCCGGCATTAGGGAGGAGGGCGGCTGTGAAATTGGTGCGGTGGGGGCGCCATGGAAGAGGGGCTGAGGTTTCGCGGCTCGGGAGAAGGGAGCTTCTGGGGAGAAGGTGATTTGGCACCCATGAGGTATGAATGGGGGGGGGGGAATTGGGAGGGGAGTGGAACCATGTTTTACGGACGCACTTGTCTGAAATGTGAGGGGGAGTTACAGTTCTACCCCTGCCTTTAGGCTTCTCGGCTTGGGTCTGTGTACTGAGGGTCGGGGATAGTAGAGTAACTTTGCTTCTCCCCAAATAGTGGGTGGGAGTGATTTCGGGCGAGGAGGGTGTGTTTTGAAATATAGTGGGCGCGGGCGATTTCGGGCGAGGAGAGCGTGTTTTGAAATAGTGGGCGCGAGCTATTTCGGGTGAGGAGAGCGTGTTTTGCCGACCATGGTTTATGAATTATTCGGCACGTGTCATTTTGGCTGAGGAGAAGGCACGCTTGGATGAAGTTACGAACCTACCCTCGATGCACAACGGGCCAACTAATCCGTCTCCCACATAGGACGGTAATTTCGCGTCTCCCATTTATTTGCTCGGGCGAATTCCACCGAGCAAAGGATGTTTAACGGTTCGTTCAAATTTTGGGAGAACGAGCATCCACGTCTACCTTACCAAGTCGATTCGAATCAAATTTAGAAATATTAGCTTGCCACTTCTTTTTTAGATGGAGAGATGATGCTCGGGAGTAATGTGTTTTTACATTCTCGTTGCTAGCGATTTACTATATGACAAATAGTTGACCCACTCAAAAACGGGAATCGGACCAAAAATAAAATATCTCGATTCAATGAAATAGCTCGTTCACGAGGTCAAAATAGTGAACTAAATCCAAAATTGAACACCTCAATCGAATAGCATGTTGTACAGCATTATAGTACTCCAGGAACATGTTGAAAGTCAAATTAATGAACTTGTTTGATATATGCATATATCCGTTCATGTGTGGACTGCAGACAACATGTTCTCCAATTTTAATATTTGAATGCAAGTTTATATTGAAACATGGTTTATAAACGCGACCTCCCCCTCTCCCGGACTCCCGCACTCTCTCTCTCTCTCTCTCTCTCGCCGACAATCTTCAATTCTGTCGCACGCATCCAACACACAAACCTTGTTGGTCCTCTCTCTTTCTCTCCATCTCCCTCTCTCTTTATTTGTGTGCATGGGGGGGGGGGTCTTTCTAGTTCGCATGCATATATACTCCATCTATAGGTCTCTCTCGCACACTATGTATGATTCTCTAGTCCAAGCTAGATATCTTGGGTGCACTCATCGTACGCACACAAATTCCTTGGCTCATTGCCCGTAACTCTCTGACGCACCACTCCGTCGTCTCGGAACTCTTCCCCCTCTCTCTCAAACTCTGCATCTACCTGGGTCACACATACACATGCATATCTCACTCGCACTCGATAGGCCCATCTAAAACTCTATCTCTCTCCCTCGTTCTCTCTCCATCTCACACGCACACACACACACAATCTCATGCCTAGCTAGCCAAGTATGATGGTCTCTCACTCAATGTAGGCACATGCAGTCCCCCCTATATGTATATGACTAGCTAATCTTAGTCTCCATCACAAACATGTGCATGGCCTATCTCGATTTCTCTCGGGGCATCTTTCTATCGCGCACGCACCTCCCTCGATCTCCCACCCATATAGTCCCCTCACGATCTCGAGGGGGTCTCTCTATCACAAACACACCCTCTCGCCCTCCCCATGCGTCCATGTTCTCCATGTGTCCCTCTCGACCTTTGTTCCTTGTTGGCCAGACCTCTATTGGACATGTGCTATAGGGGTTTCTCTCTCTGTTGCAAACAATCACACACTAGCTATCTTCGTGTATCTCCTCGCCTCGCTTTTCTATCTCGGAGATGCATGTGTGATATGTTCGCCTAAGAAACGAAAAAACACACACTCTCTCTAATTTATCGTTTGTTGTCACTTTCTCTTTCACACACATACTCTTTTTGCACACTTACTCATTCTCCTTCACACGCACTTGATCCCTCATGACTTAGGCACTCTCCTAGGTCCATAGCATATTGATTTATTGAAAAGTCAAACATCACAAAGTTTGACCATGTACGTGGAGAAAAATAATTACATCTGGAACGGCAAACATATACCATTAGATTCACCATGAGATGTAGTTTCGTATGATGTAACTTTGGTATTGAAGATATAAATAACATTTGTGTAAACCTGATCAAAGTTTCCAAAGTTTGACTTCTAAATTTTTTACATGCACTGCATTATCAAGCGGATGGAATATCTCTTTCCCCCTCTAAGCTATCTGACGCACCACTCAGCCTTATCGGGGCTCCTCAATCTCTCTCAAACTTTATATCTCCCTGGTTCACACATACACCTGTCTCGCTCGCGCTATACATACAGACCCATCCAACACTCTCCGCCCTTGTTCTCTCTCTATGTGACATGCACCCCCCTAATAAGGACCATAATCCCTCACTCCATCATAGGCGCAAACACTCCCCCCCTAAGTATGATTATCTCTCACTAGCCATCAGGAACACACGTATTGTCTCCTTCCATCCATACGTCTATCTCGATATCTCTCGGGGTATCTTCTATCGCGGACACACCTTGTCACTCGATCTCCCACCCATGTAGTCCCATCACGATCTCCAGGGGATCTCTCTATGACAAACATACACTCTCTCCTCCCCATGTCTGCATTTTCTCCGTACGTCTCTCTCGACCTCTAACCCTTGTTTGTCAGACCCCTCTTGGCCACGTGCTAGGGGTCTTGCTCTCTCGGTTGCAAACAACCACACACTATCTCCTCACCTTGCTTCCGTTGTCAAAGATGCATGTGTGATATGTTTGCATAAGACACACACGTTTTTTCTCGACTTTTATCAAGTGTTGTCCATGTCTCTTTCACACATGCACACACACTTTTTTCACTCACTCTTTCTATTTCTCTCTCTCTCTAGTTAGGGATTCTCTCACGTCCATAAGCATATGGATGTTTTGAAAAGTCAAAACTCAGGAAAGTTTGACCAGGTATATGTGGAGAAAAACATTTACATCATGAAAGATCATTAGATTCATCACAACATGTACTTACTTCATACTATCATTTATCTTTGGTATTGTAGATATAAGTAATTTATTTATAAACTTGGTCAAAGTTTCAAAAGTTTGACTTTTAAAAAAATGTTGGAACTACATTATCTAACGGAGGGAGTAGCTCTTTCTCTCTCTCTCTGCTATCTCTCACGGGCCTCCCCTCCACACGAACACTCTATACCGACGGACTATACGCTCACTATGTTAGTGTATAGCTCTATATATTGTTTAGTTGACCGGTCAACCAATCCACATGCTGCCTTGTCAGCTCGTGTTCTGTATCTTCATGTGCTGGCCCATGTGGTAGTGGGTGAAAATAAGTAAACTAGAGGCCCATCTGACACGCGGTGAAGTAAACAAAGTTGAAACCACTCGGGGTAGCACCCCGCACGCTAGTAAATTGAGGGCGCATTGAGGACACACTTCTTCCGCGTGGAGAACGCACTCGCGCACAATTCACCACTGCGCGTCGGCATGCACAGAAGGACGCACTCGCGCACACCCAGCACACAACACACACCAGCACATGTGTACAGCGGCGTCGCCGCCGGTTGAGATGGACGGCGAGCAGCCAACAAACGGAGGCGGCTCGAGCCAAAACCGCATCCGGCGAGCCTGGACTTCATCAACAGCCTCCCCGACGACATGCTGCTCGTCATCATCGGCCTCCTCCCCACCAAATCTGCCATGCGGACCGCCCTGCTCTCCCGGTGGTGGCGCCCCCCTCTGGCGCCGCGTCCCCTCAACCTCACCGTTGACAGCTGCCTCTGTGACGGGGATTGCAAACACATGGCCGCAGTCTCCAAGATCCTTTCATCGCACCCTGGGCCAGCCAGACGCCTTGACATCCGCATGTTCAGTACCAACTGCAAGGTCCAACCCAAGTTCGACGAGTGGTTCTTATCCCCCGCCCTAGATCAGCTCGAGGAGCTCAGCTTTGAAGCTGGACGATGTCGCTCTCTGCCGCCGTCCGCGCTCCGCCTCGCGCCAACGTTGCGACGCGCCAGCTTCAGCTCCTGCTATCTTCCCCAGATTAATGTCGCGCCCGCCCTTCTTCTCCCTCAACTCAAGCAGCTCGACCTCTTCATCATTGTCATCTCGAAGAAGGCTATGGAGCACCTGCTCCGCAGCTGTACTACACTCGAGTACCTTCGTCTTGAGCAGATCCACGGGTTCATTAGCCTCCACATCGCCTCGACGAATCTCCGATGGATTTATGTGTCTTGCTGGCCCCACAACAAGACATCAATTGGGAAGAGATCACTCCAGCTGTTCCATGTTATGGTCACTGAGAATGCACCTTTCCTTGAGAGACTGCTTATATCGGATCTAGAAGGTCCAACAAAAATCAGGGTCATTGACGCGCCAAAATTGACAGCGTTGGTGCACTCATCTGCCAAATTCTCCGAACTCTTTATTGGATCCGTAATCGTTCAGGTACAACACTCATCTTTTTCTCCGTCTTCTTGAAATTCACATTTTTACATTTCTTCTTGATGTATTTACGACTGTCTTCCAGAAAATGATTCCCACAAGCTTGACCCAGTCTATGCGCACAGTGAAGACCTTGGCAATAAAATCTATCGGCCCCAATCTGGATCAAGTTGTTGGATTCCTTACATGCTTTCCGTGCATGGAGAAGCTACTCATCGAGGTGAAACTTCTTTCCTATTAGTAAACGGTAATCACAACGTAGCTCAAATTTTTCGTAATTTTCCCAAATTATGATGACAAGTGTAGTGTTCAAAACTGCATCTATGCACTACACCGAAAGAAATGTTGTTAGTATTTTTTCTCACGTGATCACCTGCATCATTTTTTTGTTGTACTACTATAGTAGCCTAGGCTAGTCATAGTGGAAAGTAACTTAGACTACTCCAGTAACTCTATGGTTACCCTAAGAGCAAGTACTACCTCCGTCCTGGTTTACTCTTCCTATTTTGTAGTATCAAAATTTGACCGTAGATTTAACTAACAAAATGTTAATGCATGTCACTAAGAACTATATCGTTGGATTCGTATTTGAACATAATTTCAAATGGTGTAATTTTTAGTGACATGCATTGGCATTTTCTTACATAAATATATGGTCAAAATTTTATACTAAATAAGAGGTAGTACAAAAGTGGGCTATAACGGCCCTCCACTATGTAGGCCAAAAACACGTGCCAAATTCACTTGTGATGCATTTGGCATCGATGCCCCTCCATTGCTCACCTGGTGCCCCAATCTGGATCACCTACTTTGCTCCGGTGCCAAATTAACTCACGCAATGAAAAAACACTTGCGTCGGAGAGAGAGAGAGAGAGGACTTAGGCAATTAAAAAACACTGTTTGGGAGAGTTAGAGGCTGGTGTAGTTGGTTTGATTGATTTGTTTATACATGTGGGTTGGTGTGCACAGCGGTGCCAACTCTGTCACATCGCGAGAGCGGTGCCAAAATCTTTTGATTTGACATCGATGCGTATTATGTGGCATACTTATACGAAATATGGCATCAGCCACATAGTGGAAGGCAACAAATGCCCAAGCTCTTCACGTACTCCTAGGTAAATGAGAGGAGAGAGAAAGAGAGAGAGAGAGAGTAAAAAATATCACTAGCCAGCCAACCCTATCGTATGAGCGAATGATATTGGTACCTCTTGATGACACGGCAATCTTATACCACCAGCTGCTCTAATATGCTCTCTTCTTTTGCAGATAAAAAAAGACCCCAAAGTGAAAAATGTACTGCACTATAACAATCTCATCGAATGCCTTGATCTCCATCTTACAGAAATTGATTTGATCGACTACCGAGGCAGCACATCTGATATTAAATTGGCCAGGTTCTTTGTTCTGGAGGCAAGTGTGCTCAAGGTAATGAGGTTTGGCGTTCTCTGGCGCAACAATGAATGGCGTGCTGGTCACCGCAAGCGTCTAAGCCTAAATGACAAAGTCTTCGCAGAAGCTGAATTTGTTTTTGAAACATCAAGTGGCCAGAGACTCGAAAACTTATTTGCCCATTAGTGACTTGTCAGGGCGGTGGATTTTAGTTTGTACGATAATGTTGCATCCACCTAAAGTAACGAAAGTTCTTACGTAAACTTCCTAGTAATTCCCTCCTCGTAGGTGCAGCATTACTCCTAACATTTGTAATATCAGTTTGAAACTTGTAATATTGCCATGTCCTATTCCTGCGTTTTCAAAATCCTGCGAATCAAACAGGTCCTGAGTTGGTGATGATGTTGTGCCTGCCATCTTTCACCAATAGCCGTCGGATCTAGATCTGACGCATACAAACCAAACTTCTCCAGTTTTTAAAAAGATGCCCGCACTTGTTCCCTATTTACAAACAACTCCTTGTCTCTCACAATCAGCCTTATCTCCTCCCCACCACATCTAGAAGGCCATGGAAAAATCTGGCGTGATGGCCGCTGCCGGCGCCATCCACCCCCCAATCTTGGTGTTCCGTGCAATGCATGGGCATCTACGCACGGGAAATTATGTCAAACATGGCTAGTTGTAAGCAGGCTAGGTCGATAGCCATGATGATAGTGACTGTACATGGTGAGGCTGACTATGGTATGCCGAACACGGCGCCTATACTCAGGTGTCATCTCCGGCGTAGGGTCTTATCACTTCACTGTGAGGAGCAGCATGTAATAATTTGACCAACGGGTAGTATAGTGCTACTACATTGGTAGTACTACGACTACTAGTACTAGCACCACCGTCTGGATTTAGTAGTACTAGCACGTCCATCTGGATTTAGTATTTGACTAGCAATATCTAGTAGTGCATGTCACAAAAAATGTACTACTCCCTCTGTAAATAAATACATGGTGTATTGTTTTATTCCTATCGGTGAGATAACTTAATGTCTTTTTGCTACTTAATAGGATTACATGCAATGAACTAACCACTGCATGTGATGTTTGGTAGTCCCAAGTCATTGAAAGCATGCACGGGCACGGAGGGGGACGCAGCTTCATTGACTTACTGCACCTGCCTTTGGGTCTATGACATGTGGGCCCAACGGGTGGCTGGCCAACCTGTCATACAGCCAAAGGCAGGTGCAGTAGAGGGGCGAGGAGTAGATGGCCAACACGCACGTGAATTCAAAGCAGTCTGCACTTCTCATTTAAAGGCTCCCGCTAATCCAATCTACGAAATCCTACGCACCTACGCACCCAAGGGCAAGAGTGATCACTCCAATCGCAAGATCAGTTGACTAGAAGCTAGACCCATGGAGGCAATCAGCGCGAGCATCAGCCGACTGTGCCAGATGGTCCACGATGCCGGTCTGCGGCCTGGCACCGAGGAACGTCTCCAGGTAGTGCTTGAGGTCGCCAGGGCGAGGGGCCGCTTGGACAACAGCTTCGTCTCCTTGTTCGATGAGGTCCTCGTCGGCTTCCTCGACAAGTTCACCGTCGTCAAGATGCTCGCGGACGACCTTGACGTACGCCTCCAGCCCACGCACCCAGGCTCTGCGATGCCTGCCACCCTTAACGGCCTCTATGGTGACAACCTCTTCGATGCACTGGTGGCCCTGCGACTGCCCGCCGTCGGGCCGGAGAATGTCCACCTCGAGGTCGCGCTCGCCGCGCAGCGCCTGGCACAGCAAGACACCATGGACATAATCACCCACGTCTATGCGCAAATCGTCCACAAGGACTACTACATGCAAGAGGAGGACGATAGGACGCTGGCTTTCTTGGACCGCAGGGCAACCTTGCACGGCATTGTTCAGAAGCACGTTGAGCTTGCCACCAACATCGCTGCTCCTCACACGTCGGTTGGTGACCCGGTGCACTAGGGCATGAGGATGTCGTTGATGGATCCGTATGTATCTTTATCTTTCCCTCAAATTCATGTAGTAGTTTATGGTACTACTAGTAATTATCTTACCTTCACATCAACTTCATAATTTTCCTACGTACTCCATGCATGAATCGCGCCAGAACCAAACTTCTCATTACTCTAGCGAAAATCATTATTTCTATCTATCGGTCGCGCCATGGAGCAGAACCGAAATTTACAAGTTACAAGTTCAAAAGGGAAAGCCTGCCGTGTTCGCGTCGCACCCCCACACGGTTGGTCCGGCACGCCGCTCAAGGGGGAATGCGTGATGTGTTGCATTTTCACTTACAAGTGGGACCGCAGTTGAGCAAACCGACTATCGGCAAACCCCCACCCCGCCCACCGCGCGATGGCTGAGAAAACGGGAGGGAGAAGAGATGGCTGTAGCACGGACTCCAAGAAAATTGGTGTCAGATGGGACTCGTGTGGGTGGTGTGTGTCGTACTGCTAGACATGAATGCTAGTTATGGTCCATGCCACCCTTACCGGCCTCTATGGTGACAACCTCTTCGATGCACTGGTGGCCCTGCCACTGCCCGCCGTCGCGCCGGAGAATGTCCACCTCGAGGTCGCGCTCGCCGCGCAGTGCCTGGCACAGCAAGACACCATCGACATAATCACCCACGTCTATGCGCAAATCGTCCACAAGGACTACTACATCCAAGAGGAGGACGATAGGACGCTGGCCTTCTTGGACCGCAGGGCAACCTTGGACGGCATTGTTCAGAAGCACGTTGAGCTTGCCGCCAACATCGCTGCTCCTCACACGTCGGTTGGTGACCCGGTGCACTAGGGCGTGAGGATGTCGTTGATGGATCCGTATGTATCTTTATCTTTCCCTCAAATCCATGTAGTAGTTTATGGTACTACTAGTAATTATCTTACCTTCGCATCAACTTCATAATTTTCCTACGTACTCCATGCATGAATCGCGCCAGAACCAAACTTCTCATTACTCTAGCGAAAATCATTATTTCTATCTATCGGTCGCGCCATGGAGCAGATCCGAAATTTACAAGTTACAAGTTCAAAAGGGAAAGCCTGCCATGTTCGCGTCGCACCCCCACACGGTTGGTCCGGCACGCCGCTCAAGGGGGAATGCGTGATGTGTTGCATTTTCACTTACAAGTGGGACCGCAGTTGGGCAAACCGACTATCGGCAAACCCCCACCCCGCCCACCGCGCGATGGCTGAGAAAACAGGAGGGAGAAGAGATGGCTGTAGCACGGACTCCAAGAAAATTGGTGTCAAATGGGACTCGTGTGGGTGGTGTGTGTCGTACTGCTAGACATGAATGCTAGTTATGGCCCATGCCACCCCACTATATCGAGGTGCTGGTTACGTAGAACAAATTTCCTGGAGTCCGTGCTCAGCCCTCCTCTATCTCTCTTCTCAGCCAGCCAGCAGACACGCGGAGTCCATCGTCTGTTTGCTCATATGCGGTCCCACATGTCAGTGAAAACGCAAGAGGACCCACCGAACCTGCACATCTTTCACATCGACGTGCTGGTGATGAAAAACAAATCCAATAAAGATCTTTGGTGGCCTCTTTTGGAGTTACTCAAGAGTAGTAAGATTCTATTTACAGTTTAACCCAAGATGCACATCACGTGGCTTCAACTACCACTCTATTTTCTTGCATGACACGACCTGGATGCTGGATGTCCCATGTGTCGGCAAAAGGAGGAAGAACTCGACCAAATCCTCGGTTGAGCTCTCGGATTAGACTAGTTGTGCTAACTTAAAATGTTATTGTGTAGAATGGATGCAAGTTTTGGTATTGGGAAGAAGAGTACAACAATATATTGATAGAGCGCAATTTAGTAGATGTTCTAGCACTTTTAGCTAGCATAGAGGCTAGAGATGAGACTAGTGCACTTGTTGATAGAATAGAGGCTAGACACGTATACTTCTTTACACTCGAAGAAGAAAGAAGCATCCAGGATCGAGCCTCCGCAGATCAACAATGAATGCATCGAGAAGGCACTAATCCAACTTACATGAGCAGTTATGGAAGTTGGATATCTTCTAAAATGTATTCTTGTGGTTCTTGTTTTTCTAGTCAAAATTTGGGTGATGTATTTCCATGTACCAAAAAATCAATGATGAAAAAAAGATACGTGTTTGCAAAGAAAAATGTACGCGGCCGGGATGCGTCCGCGCGTTCGCTGCATGACCACCGCATCCGAGAAATGGCCCGGACACAAACCCATTGCCCTACCCAAACGGACAGAATCCGGGAAAAACGGAGGTCCGTTTGGGGTCGTGCGTTGGAGTTGGCCTTACAAGTGGGACGCAGTTGAGGAAACCGTCTGTCGGCAAACCCCCACCTCGCCCGCCACGCGATGGCTGAGTTAGAGAAATGACGAGGTTGAAGAGATTGATGTAGCACGGACTCCAAGAAATATGGTGTCAGATGGAAGTCGTGCTGGTGGCGTGTGCCGTACTCCTGGACGTGAATGCTTGTTCTGGCCCATGCCACCCTACTACTCCTACTACTTATAGTAGTAGTATCGAGGATTCGAGGTGCTGGTTACGTACAACAAACACATTAACATATGGCCCACCTCACACTGTGGCCAAATTTCCTGGAGTCTGTGCTAGGTTAAAAAGTGTTCTTTGTGAGGATGGGTGGCTGGTCTCAAGTTTAAAACTTGTTGTATTACGTATGTAGACGTAGAGATAGTGCAGCATGTGAAGCTAGTACAAATAGTGTACTATTGTTGATTGGCCTCATCCGATAACCTGTTGCAATGCACGTACAATTATATATTCAGAAACTATTTTTTTGCCTCGGCGCAACACCCACTCAGAGAAGCGACTCGAAAGCCAATCATAAATTTAGTAAGTTTATCGCAGGCATATCATTTTATTACATACAACAGTCATCAACCCACAACGACAATGAGGATACATTATAAATACTAAAGTTTTCATCACACAACAAATAACAAGCAATGAAATGAACTTCAACTCAACCAATCCTCGGCGTTGGAAACGCTTGCTTTGAACCACAAGTGATTCTCTGGGAAGGGCCAGCTACTGTCAATCTCGAGACCAACGCAGGACTGATCATCCAGGCTGAAGCGGCCTCCTATATCACGACAAGGGTTGGGAACCACCGCCATGTCCGACGTATAGATACAGTTGCTTCTCATAAATGGTAGTAACGTTGTGTTAACAGCAGTTGGATCGCCTTTCACCATCATTGGATAGTTTTGTCCAAGGAAGAGCGAGTTTGCTCCAAGACTATCAATACTGTACCAGGGAGAAGGTGTTGGCGCTAGCACACTAGTATCCATCCCGAATATCATGCAATGGGTGTTGGAATAGGTCTGGAGAGTGCGCCCATGGGAGACAACACCTGCTCCCTCAATAGTAACATCAGCAATGGGCTGTATACAGACAAGAAGTGGTGATCCATTGGAATTAGTTGCCAGCCGCCAGTGAGCATATGGGCCGTGCTCATGATCATAACCATCGTCATCTCCCCCTTGGTTATAATTTTTTTCAAGTATAGGTGGTGGAATGTTCACAGGACCTTGGAAACACAAGAAGAAGGTTAATTAGTAGAGAAGGTAAACTTGCTAACTCGCATGCATGTGGATGAAACAATTATAATTACGGTGGAAGACAAACGTACCAAAACTATGAGGATCCCATGCAAAAACAGTGCCACGAGTGGTGGCAGCAAATACAAGACCCTCGTATTCAATTGCATCTCAGTACACATCCGTGTATAGAAACTGATTTTTGAACAATATCCATCCAGTCGAACATGAAGTGCGGGAACAAACTTGTCGAAGATAGCAACAACTTGATAGTTCTTGTAATTCCAAGAGAGGTTGGGAACTCGAGAATTTGCTATCTTCCGTAGACGACAGTCACCATGATCATATTTGAACGTACGTAGATCATCTGTGTGCTCAACCTTAGGGCACTTGGAGATTTTTGGAAGTGGAATCCACTGACGAGTGTACACATCCACAAGTTCCCACTCGCAATTGTACCCAATATAAACAACCCAATCTCCATTTGCGCTTGCCCAAGCCTTGCCCTCAAGCGATGACATCTTAACATCATACGTATCATTATCAAGCGGCATCAACTTGCACAAGGCGAGGTTTCCCTCGTCCCGGCGCCAGTCAGCGGGGTCACGGGAAAGAAGATAGGGGAGATCAAACCGCTCCTGGACCCTTGGGTTCCTTGTAATGATGTTATTAGTTGAGTCGAGAATGTTCTTGAACGAACCTGCCATGCTAGCCGAGGTGATGACGTCGCACCGATCAATGAGTTCCCCCACCACGTCATCTTTTAGATCAGGGAAAGAATAACCGGGTCGTTTCCGGCTTGGTCCCTCCATGGAGAAGAGGATCGAACAATGGCAGAAGGAAGGGTGGAGGAAAATGGAGGAGGGAGGAAGAGCGTGCGACAGCAGTTCCAAATCGAGAGGGGAAGGCGAAGAGTCGGTGGACGGTTGCCAGTTTGCCACGGTACAGGAAGAGGCGCCCCGGCCTACACGTCCTTTCGGAAATTGTACAAAAGGACTCGCCGTCGTTTCACTGACATGCTGGAACGGGACCACATGTCAACGAAACATGGTGTGTAATTTCTCGTGCAAAATGCGATCTGGCCGCGTTGGCCCGAGGTGCCGCATTAGTTATCGACCTTAATTTTTTCACATACAATCTGAGTGGACAGCTCCTGTGGTCATCACACGTGAGCAGATATATAGGTGGGCTAGGTGGGCAGGCGGCAACAATCTAAGTGCTAAAAAAGTTGATCTCAAAAAAAGAGTTGATCCAATGCTTGGTTTTGTTTGGATTTTCCAACTATGTCCATTGGATAGAGTGAATCAATGGCTTACGTCCAATGTTATTCTCATACTATAGAATGGTATAGGAATGTGGAGAGATTTGGTTGATTTTATATCATTGAATAATATAAAATATTATGAGTGCAGACGCTCCACCCCGAGGTTTGTAGCTCCTTCTCGGTCGTCGGGAATCTATGTTCTTCCACTCTTTCGTTTAAGACATAAGCTTTGTTCATCCTGTTGCCGGCACACGGGACATCTATATGCCTCCATTTTACAAAATCATACTATATGCCTCCATGACACGTGGGACATCTAACATCAAGGTGGCGTGTCATGCAAGAAAATGGAGATATGCAGTGCGTAAGTGAGTCGTGCACTTCGATGGCACCTAGTACTATGCAATATTTTTTCTCCTCGATGGCACGTGAATAGTGCATGTACTCAATGACAAAGAATGGGATGGTAGCCATGGACATGGTCGGCCCTTTTTGAAGAGAGTACTAATAAATACGTAACCTGGATGTGTCCCATCAACTCGCAGAACGACGAGAAGCTTGCTTACTACGCCTTCTCCCTTGCCAACGCATGCGCGGTGGCTCGCAGCACGAGGAGAAACTTTTGCTTACAAGCGGTGGACGTGCAACAGTTCATTTGGTGTCAGATTGCCAGAAGTAGTACCATCATTATTGTTCGACTTTCGGAAGAGGAGAAAAGCCAAGCGCAAGGTCACCTACTAACCTAGTACAGTACTACTATAGCCAAAACTGGTCCACCTTTTTAGAGCATGGTTAATTAATATAGGTGGCTCTTGCAGCGGCACATCATTTAGAGCAAGTAGTCTCTTCGTAGGATCAAAGGAAGTGAAATAAAACTTGGAGTGGATGCTAGATTGCCAATTAAAACATGATTACATAGGAAAAAAAATCCTATAGCATTCTATCCTGTGAATCAAACGACCAATGTAGGAAAATTATGAGGGGGGTCTCTCCAACAGTGTTCCTCGGCTCGCACCTAGCATCACGGTGGTCGAACTTGGAGTCATTCATCTGGTACATGTGGTATCTCAGATCTGGTACTCCAATATTAGGTTGGCTCTATGTGATGTGGCAACTTCATATACTAACCGGACGCTGGCTATACTACTACGGTACTCACACTCCAAGAAGTGACTCGAAAACCATTCATAAATTGAGTCTATGACACGCATTTGCAAATGTACCATTCATTACATACAACAAGTCATCAACACACAACGACAACGATGATACATGTTGGATTATAGATTATTTCCAACAAAACATTCTAGTAAATACTAAAGTTTTCATCACACAACAAAAAACAAGCAATGAAATGAATTTCAACTCAACCAATCCTTGGCGTTGGAAACGCTTGCTTTGAACCATGGTGCTCTGGGAAGGGCCAGCTATTGTTAATATCGAGAGCAGCGCAGGATTGATCATCCAGGCTGAAGCGGCATATATCAGGAGCAGGGTAGGCAACCACCGCAATGTCCGAGGTATAGATAAAGTTGCTTCTCATAAATGGTAGTAACGTTGTGTCAACAGCAGCTGGATCGCCTTTAACCAACATTGGATAGTTTGGTCCAAGGAAGAGCGAGTTTGCTCCAAAACTATCAATACTGTACCAGGGAGAAGGTGTTGGTGCTAGCACACCAGTATCCATCCCGAATACCCTGCAACGGGTGTTGGAATAGGTTCGGAGAAGGCGACCATGGGAGACAACATGTGCTCCCTTAGTACTAACAATCTCAGTGCACTGTATACAGACAAGAAGAGGTGATCCATCGAAATTAGTTGCCAGCCGCCACTGAGTATATAAGTCCTCCTCGTCCTCATGATCGTGATCATCACCATCGTCATCTCCCCCTTGGTTATAAAAAATTTCAAGTACAGGTGGTGGAATGTTCACAGGACGTTGGAAACACAAGAAGAAGGTTAATTAGTAAAGGGAAACTTGCTAACCCGCATGCATGTGGATGAAACAATTATAATTACGGTGGAACACAAACGTACCGAAACAACGAGGATCCCATGCAAAAACAATGCCACAAGTGGTGGAAGAAAACACAAGATCCTCGTATTTAATTGCATCATAGTACTCATCATCCGTCTACAAAAACTGATTTTTGAGCAATATCCATGGACGAACCGTGGAATCAGTAACGACGGCAACAAGCTTGTCTAATATAGCAACAACTTCATAGTTCTCGTAATTCCAAGAGCGGTTGGGAACTCGACAAATTGCTATCTTCCGTAGACGACAGCCACCATGATCGTATTTGAACGTACGTAGATCATCTGTGTGCTCAACCTTAGGGCACTCTGAGATTTTTGGAAGTGGAATCCGCTGACGAGTGTACACATTCACAAGTTCCCACTCACAATTGTACCCAATATAAACAACCCAATCTCCATTTGCGCCAGCCCAGGCCTTACCCTTAAGCGATGGCATCTTGACATCACACATATCATTATCAAGCGGCATCAACTTGCACAAGGCGAGGCCTCCGTCGTCCGCGCCCATGCGAACAGGCTTATAGCGAAGAAGATAAGGGAGATCAAACCGCTCCTGGACCCATGGGTTCCTTGTAATGATGTTATTAGTTGACTCAAGAATGTTCTTGAACGAACCTGCTATGTTAGCCGAGGTGATGATGTCGCACCGATCAATGAGTTCCACCACCACGTCATCTTTCAGATCGGGGCAAGAATAATGGGGTCGTTTCCGGCTTGTTCCCTCCATGGAGAAGACGATCGAACAATGGCAGAAGGAAGGGTGAAGGCAAATGGAGGAGGGAGGAAGAGCGTGCGACAGCAGTTCCAAATCGAGAGGGAAAGGCGAAGAGTCGGTGGACGGTTGCCAGTTTGTCACGGTACATGAAGAGGCACCCCGGCCTACACGTCCTTTCAGAAATTGTACAAAAGGACTCGTCGTCGTCTCACTGACATGTTGGAATGGGACAACATGTCAATGAAACATGGTGCGTAATTTCTCGTGCAAAATGCGATCTGGCCGCGTTGGCCCGAATTACCGTATTATTTCTTGACTTTAATTTTTTAATGGCGTGCCATTCAGTTTTGAAACACGACTAACTGGTACTGTTTGCAGAGAAAATATAAACTACTCTACCACTACTCCACCTCTAGTACTAGTAGTATAAAAAGATATATAGGCTGGAGCTTCAGAGCTTTCTTGCTAAGGGCTGACCACTTGCTTCTCACATTATCACCCTCTCTCCAGATCTAAAAAAGGCGGCCTGTCTCTCCCTCCTCACCGATGGTCACAGATCCGCTGGGGAAGGAAAGGACGTGCAGCGTTGACGCACTCGTCATCGGCGAGCGAGGTCACGCACTGACGACAAGGCCGTCCTCTTAGACCTAGCGCCCGCGCGGGATGGCCTCTGTCCCCAAGCTCGCTGCCGTAGTGCGTGCGGAGGACGACGACCACGAGCGAAGCCACTTCCCGCCAACCCTCAGGTATGCTACCTCTTTTCGAACCATACCCTTGTTCTATTGCCCCATCTGCCATGTCGCTGCATGTGGATCTTTTTCCACTCCACCATCTTCCCAATTTGCTATCCTCTGGTCTGCTGGTCACGCAGACGAAAACCTTAATTTGCACTATTAAAGGAAACCCTACTTCATGCAGACTAATCCATGTCTGGGTTGAATAAGGAAAGGAAGGGAGACTGTACTGTCCAAGAGAGTAGGCATCGAACCCGCATCTAGGTTGAAAAGGGGAAAAATCAGTAGCTAAGGAACGAGTCTCGTGTCTCTTGGTTGAAGAAGGTTAGAAAGGCATGACAACGCAATAGAGAATGACCAGGTCAATCGGTTTGTTGTCCTCACATAGGAAAAAGGGGCTAAACATAACAAAAATGGGACGTAATCCACATATGCTGCCTGGATATTTGTTGCTCTGGGCAACCATAGCTCCCTCACCACTCTATGCGTCCGTGGAGGTACATCGTACTGGTGCGCCCACTGTCCGAATGGGCCTCCCATGCTCTTATTGTCACTTTTTTGCTATTAGTATAATGCCAGCAGTCAAGTCAGGCAATGCTACTGCTAAAGTGATGCCACATTTAACTAATGCCGCACTCAGTCTAATGCCACCGATAAATTTAAGCAATGCCATTTAATGTCACTGGATTATTTCAGGGTTAGCTGTTGATTGTGGATGTATTAAAGATTTTTCAGGTAAGACATTCTTATGCTGTTGCACAGCCAGTATACCAACGATGAAACTTGTTACTACCTTCAGTTTTTTGCACTGTTAATGCTTATAGATTACATACCTCACTTTCATGAGATAAGTTAATTTTTTTGTACAGTGTCACCAAAATGCCAAGACGCTGATGTCATTTTATTTTGGTTAAACTGCACAAAAAATTATGAAGACAAGAGGAAAGGTCAAGAGTGGGCACCTCCTCCTCCGGCTGTTCTCTTGATTCGTTCGATCAAGTTTTTATGTTTGATCGATTATCAAGATTCGGATAGCAATTTTTAAGGTCCCCCCGAGTTTGAAATGATATTTACCTTGGAGGTACATGGTTTGCAATTTTTTGTACCGTCATTAGTTAATAATGCTAGTTACCTTCAGACTTTAGTATTTGGTTTAATACTCATGCACAGCTAGTATACCAATGCTGAAACCTGTTACCTTTACATTTTGTATTGTTAATTCTTATAGAAATCTTCCAGTGCCAGAGTTTATTGAAATCTGTTCAGTAAAACCATTGTACTATACCCTGTAATAAAATAACTACTCTACTATTGCACTAGCCACTCGATTAGTGTATATTTGTAGTATTCGAAATTTCGAATGGTGTTGCATTAGCGTATGGACATAAATAAACTGTGGCAAGCTTTCGCAGATATGTGCTCAAGAAAACTACTACCTGTTTTTCTAAATACTAGACGTTTGGGTACTTTAAACTGAACCACGAAAACATCTTATATTAAGGAACAGAGGGTGTAGAGTTCACCCAAATTATCCCGGTAAAGCTAGTCACACCTTTGTTCAAATTAATGTTCATTATGTTATCGGAGGAGGTCTGTAAGTTTCTCTCTGAATGTTGTAATGTTGAGTCATTTCCTTTTGTACAGTGTCACTGAATTGTCAAGGCGGTGATGGCATTTTATTTTAGTTGAACTGCACAAAATATGCTTAAAAGAAGAGGAAAGGTCAGGAATCGATCATTCTTTCAGAAAGAACTATATATGCCTTCCTGACATCAGCCGCTGTTGCCTTATTTATTCCTTCAAACAGGTGGTTAGAAACAGTCTTGCTACCTTTTCCCATTAAGAAATTGGAATGCTTATATTTGTGAGTCTATGCTTCAACTAGTGCCACTTTTATCGTAATCACACTTTCAATATCTATGCAAACAGGGATGCTCGATTTTAGTGGAACTGCACAGAAAGTCCAACTGGTTCAACATTAGGAGCATGTTTTCTTCCAAACCTTTTTATCCAATTGGTGGCACTATGAGTTGTTCATTAAGAAGGTACATGGTTTGCTACTATCTTGCTACTCTTTTGTACTGTCATTATATAGTAATACTAGTGGTTTGCATGTGAATTTATTGGCAGGGTGGACCTACATTGGAGGTGCAGGACAGGATCCAATGATTGGATGCTCAATTTCGGTTGTATCGATTTCACCTCTTCCATCGCTGCGAACATGGATATCCTTGGTCTGATGAAGAATAGGCGCTATATTTCTGCTCTAAACAAGCAAATCAATTCAGTATGAAATTGTCCAGGCAAAACATGACTGTATTGAATTGTCCAGTGCAAAACATGACAGATGCTATGCGGAAGAGACATGTTTAAACCGAAAATACAAGGTGCGGTATATGTTTACTAGCTGCTTGATATTTGTGCAGACAGAGATGTCTGCCCGTTGCTATTTGGCAAACACACAAAGTGACCGCAATTTTGGTTGAACTGCACAAGAGAATAGTATAGTCACTGCATGCAGTGCCATTTGAAAATAGACACAGAAAGATTGGATAGTCACTTCATGGACTGCAGAAAAGTAGTACTGTACTATTTATTGGCCAACACTAGGTGCTTCATTGCTTTGGTCTGATTATACAATGGGCATCATTTTGCCTAAGTTAAAGTGTGTATTCCGAAAATAGTCTCGCCGTGTGATCGATAGAAGACCAAATCATATTGCAGTGGATGTTCCTCCATCATGTGTGGTTCATTCTCATGGTTCCAACTGTTGGTGAAACCACTTACGTTTGCAAGAGGAATTGTAGACTTCACAAACAAATTTGTCTTTCAGTATGTACTGAATGTTGGCCAAGAGAAGCATCCATGTTAGTAGGAAGAACATATGTTTTTTCTAGATCTTTGCTTTTGGAGCTACATATTTGTATATGATCTGTGAATCATTGAGATGCATTAACATGTTGATCTTATGTATGGGAATCGTACTAGTTGGTTTTAGTTGTGGCTGATCTTTGCTTTTGGAGCTACATATTTGTATATGATCTGTGAATCATTGAGATGCATTAACAGTTCCTTATATGTGTTCGCTCAGTGTTTACAAGTTACTGATCGATCACTAGCTAGCCTACTAATGCGCTCCTGGCAGTTTTAGTTGCGACGCAAGATCCGAAGTGGCAGTTTTTTGAATAAAAATGCCTACCTCTGAAGAAACTGACAAGCTGCTCTGAAGAAAATGCCATGCGAATCTGAAGAAACTGCCAGCGAAAACGTTCGCAAATGCCTTATCTCCCAGCTAAAGTTCATCAACTAATGACCTCGGCTGCGACTCATTGCATGCTGCTCCGCGTACTAGCTGCGAGCGATTTTGAGTGCCTGCATGCAGCCGGCCGTAATTAAGGCAGCTAACTGATGCAAAAAAAGATGCGCTTTAATTGTTGCGGGCCTTTTAAATCCGTGGAATCATTATTGACAAGGAGGGAGATGATTCGAGTGCACTCGTTTGACCGTCATGCCGGCGTGCGACCCATCACGGACGGGACGGGACGACACAGTCAGAATTTCAGTTTCTCTAGTTTTCCACGGCAAGCTAGCGCGCTAAGCCATGCCTGCTTAATTATGCATTGAATTCCGATGACCGTCGCGCTACCTTCCGCCTATAAGTACTGTTTACCGGCCTTCTATGGTGGCACCGTGACCCAGCTCGCCCTATCCTCATAAGCCCCCACCGGCCCGACGTCGCTCGCTACTTATCCTCGCTCTCGCCACGTACGCCATGCCCCCGCCCGTCCATGATAGGCGAGGCCGGAGGCGGTCACTGCCGGAACTAGTGTTCGGTTTTTCACCGGAAGGCAGACGGAGGGAGGAGGCATTCTATCGGTCTTTAGATGGCAATGCGGAGATTGAGGACCTGTTGGAGCGCGACCGCCTGGCGGAGGAGCAGGAGTTGTTGGAGCGCGACCGCTTGGCGGAGGAGCAGCGTATCGCCGATTTGCGCTGCCAGCGGGACATGGAGCAGCAGCGCACCAACGTTCTGAGTCGCGAGCAGAGCGCCCGCAACTGGGCCGACTACGTGGAGGCCAGCGCCCGGCAAATAGCCCTGGAGGCTGTCGGGCACGCACGCGTTCGCGACGCCGATTTTTACTACCAGCTCGTCAAGTGGGTTTCCCGCTTAGAAGCCGAAGCTTCGGTGGAGCAAGCCGGCATGGAAAGGGCCAACGCGCGCGAGCAACGCGCCCTATCGCACCTCTGGCAAGTCCGAGGCGAGGCGGAGGACGCCGGTGCCGGCGTTTAGCGTGTACCGCAGATGACGGCCGGCATCGTCTAGTTAGCTAAGAGTAAGTTAGTACTTGTACGCTACTAGAGTATTAGTGGGAGTAGATAGTTAACTTGGCTATGATGGTTGTCAACGTGGAAGTTCAGTACTCTATATGTGGATCAGACCTGTTACTTTGCTCTAAATGTTGAACTTTCCGTTTGAACGTATGGAATGGGCTGTTATTTTTTTAAATGGGTTGTATTTGTCCTCCACAGGTTTAGAGGCTGACTTGTGGGCCTACCAAGTTGACTCGTACACAATCAGGAGATGATTGTACGTGGAGAGGATGACAGCAGGGACCCGCCAAGGTCATGGCAGTACGCAAGCAAGTACCTCCTTATTTCAAGCCAATAAATAAAATGGCTCCTCCTAATGGATTTCTGACATCTGGGTCCCATGCCATTGTCAACGTAGTCAATAAACGAGAGAATTGCACAACGAGCGGCTGACACCAGGGACCCAGCAGCTCGGCCAGTTATTTTTGTTTTGGGTTAATTTGATAAATGCCACTCCAAATCTGGTGTTTCTGAGAAATGCCACTGCAATTTCCAAACTTTGAAAAATGCCATTTCATGCCATTTCCAGTGGCATTTTTCGAAGCCTGGAGTGGCGTTTTTCAAAGTTTGCAAATTGGAGTGGCGTTTTCCAAAGTTTGCAAAAATTGCAGTGGCATTTTTCAAAGTTTGGAAATTGCAGTGGCATTTTTATGAATCGCCATAATTGGAGTGACATTTATCTAATTTATTTTTGAGACGGAAGCAGGGTGTCAACTGGGTTGTGCGGGGCACTCTGGCCTGTCTAGACAGCCTTCTCTATTATGTTTACCATAGACCAGCCCAGTAGTTTCTTTTCTTTCTGAAAATGGCTAGCCCAGTTTTTTTGTGATTTGCTAAGTAAGTCGCTTTGTCAGGCCTGTTGGGCTGCAAATCTTTCAAGACGAGGAGAGCTTCATTCGGCCGGACGAGAAAATGGCCTATCAGTAATGAGAAATGCGTTGTACATTTTTAAAACACATCAAACCGGCAATTAGTTTCAAATTTCTTTTTTTTCATTTCGAGATTTTAAATTGCATTAATTTTTATGCGTGGACAATTTGTTGGATTTTATATTGATATACATTTATTTTTAAAATCAGTTTGAATGTGAATCGAAATTTCGGGATTAAAAACAGTTCGGACCGCACCGAAATATTCAAAATTTCGTATAATTTTTTAACCGTGGCCACAATATGGGCTGTAATGCTAACAAAAAGAATATGAGCTCCAAAAAAACCTTAAGAATTAGAAAATGGGTTGTAAATTATTAGAAATAATGGCAGATGGGCTGTATGCTGTTTTCCACAGATTCAAGGCTTTCCTAAAAAAAGGTTGACGCACAAGCACTGACTGTTGGATGTCCATCCAACGGCCGCCGTGCTTCTTCAATCTCTGCTCTTCCTGCTATAGCCTCTCAAACAAGCGCCGGCGGGACTGCCTGCTCCCTCCTCCCCGCGGCCGGCTGTGCTGCCGCGCAGGCCTCACCACCCCACCGTACTCCCATCGCTGGCCTAGCCATCCCTCTATTCACCCACACCTGCTATTATTCTCCGGCGACGGCAGACGAACCAGTAAACCATCGTACAGTCGTACTCCCCTCCGCGTGGGAAACAACTGCCGAGTCTTCTCTGCCTCCGTGTCGTTCCCTTCCTAGGCCTCGCCGTCGTCCACCGCCCTGGTGCTCTCGGCGCGGCCTGGTCAACATGGTCAACGACCGACATGCATCTGAAGTGGACTGTACATGGAGAGGCTGACAGCTGGGTCCACGGCCGCATGCAAGGAAATGCCTCCTTATTACGCGCAAAATAATGATTCCTCCACCTGGCATCTGGGACCCACCGAAAGGGCCTCTGTATTTTGCGAAAAAAACGTTACCGCCGCTGAAAGCTCGGACCCACCAGCTGTATCTTCGCACGCAATGAAGTGTGTCCTTATTACGCACAAACAATGAATACTCCCCCTGCTAGCTGGGACCCAGTACAGACTTGTGGGCCTACTAAGTTGATGGAGATGGAGGGCTTTGTCAACTTAGTCAATATGCACGATTCTAGCTCCACTGACCATACGATGTCCATCCAACGGCCGTACGTAGTGCTTCTTCAACCTCTGGTCTTCTTGCTCCAGCCGCCCAAACCAGCCGGTCGTGCCTCATGCTCCTGCCTCCCGTGGCCGGCTGCGATGCGTCGGAGGCCTCACCGCCCCCTACTACTCCCACCGCTGGCCAGGCCATCCCTCTACTCACCCACACCCCCTATTATTCCGCGGCGACGGCAGCCTCACACCGTAGCGAACCAGTGAACCCTCATAATCCTCTACGCGTGGGCATCCACTGCCGCGTTTCCCCCGGCTCCGCATCGTCCCCTTCCTTGGCCTCGCCGTCGTCCACCGCCCTGGTGCTCTCGGCGTGGCATGGTCAACGTGGTCAAGGAACGACTTCCATCGAAAGAGTACTGTACGTGGAGAGGCTGACAGTTGGGTCCACGGCAGCCGTAAGGAAGTGCCTCCTTATTACGCGGAAAATAATTATTCCTCCACCTGATAGTAGGGTCCCACCGGACGGGCCACCGTATTTGGCGAAAAAATGTTCCCCCCCTGACTGCTGGGACCCACCGGATGGGCCACCGTATTTCGCGAAAAAAACGTTCCCCCCGCTGTCAGCTCGGGCCCACCTGAAGTGCCGCCTTATTACGCATAAAAAAATGAATACTCCCCCTGCTAGTTGGGACCCACCTTGGTGGGTGGCTAACTTGTGGGCCAACTAAGTTGACGGGGATGGAGTGCTTTGTCAACTTAGTCAATATGAACGATTCTAGCTCCTGTGACCGTACGATGTCCATCCAACGGCCGTAGTGCTTCTTCAACCTCTGGTCTTCTTGCTCCAGTCGCCCAAAGCAGCACCGGACGTGCTGCATGCTCCTGCCTCCCATGGTCGGCTGTGCTGCCGCGGAGGCCTCACCGCCCTACTATTCCCACCGCTGGCCAGGCCCTGCGGCGACGGCAGCCTCACACCGCAGCCGAACCAGTGAACCCTCGTACTCCTCTCCGCGCGGGCTTCCACTGTCGCGTCTTCCCCGGCTCCACTTCGTCCCCTTCCTAGGCCTCGCCGTTGTCCACCGCCCTGGTGCTCTCGGCGGCATGGTCAACGTGGTCAAGGAACGACTTCCATCGGAAGAGTACTGTACATGGAGAGGCTGACAGCTGGGTCCACGGCCGCAGCAAGGAAGTGCCTCCTTATTACGCGCAAAATAATTATTCCTCCACCTGACAGCGGGGACCCACCGGACGGGCCATCGTATTTTGTGAAAAAACGTTTCCCCCTGACTTCTAGGACCCACCAGCTACATCTTCGCACGCAAGGAAGTGTGTCCGGGCAAAAAAAAAACGATTCGCCCCCTGACTGTTGGGACCCACCAGCTACATCTTCGCAGGCGAGGAAGTGCCTGACAGTCGGGACCCACCTGGTCGAAGCGTACATAGCGTTTTCATTCTGGTCGCGAACATGTACGTACATACTCGTCGATGTAGAGGCACGCACGTGTCGTAGTAGAGGCGCGCACGTAGCATGTACACGTACGTACAGCGGCCAGGGTGCAAGAAAGTAAATACGGCCACATACGTACATACGGGTGGGGTCTTGAATGCCTACTCGCGCGTATGTACGGCCAGGGCTCGTGTACATGGCTGGGTCGGAATGGAGAAGCTGCGTCGTCATCCTGTTCATGGGGAGGCAACGGAATGCGTCGTGTTCATCGGGAGGCAACGGAACGCGTGGGAGCCAACCGGCTTGGACGGAACAGCCGATGGAAATGAGGCCTGGCGTACCACAGAATGGAGGAAACGGCCTTGTGTTCGACCGGCCACGTTCGAAATGGGATCCTGTTCATCGGGAGGGGTCTGGCGTACCACAAAATGGAGGAAACGGACCTCCTACGGTCGAAACGGGGGTCCTGTTGATCGGGAGGGGTGTGGCATACCGCAAAATGGAGGAAACAGACTTGTGTTGGAGCGCTACGGTCGAAACGGGGGTCCTGTTCATCGGGAGGGGTGTGGCGTACCGCAAAACGGGACTCCACGGGATACTGTTCATCTCCACCGTCGACCCCCTCCAGTATCCACGGGCTACTTTTCATCCACCGTCGACCTCCTCCAGCCTCCACCTGCGACTGTTCATCCATGGACTCCTGTTCATCCAGCCTCCACCGTGCGCTACTCCACCGGCTACTGTTCAACCAGCCCTCTCCACGGGCTCCTGTTCAACCACCCCTCAACGGGCTACTGTTCATCCAGTCCTCCACCATCTACTGTTCATCCTGCCCTCCACGGGGTGGTCCTGTTCATCCAGCCCTCCACGGGGTCCTATTCATCCAGCCCCAACCGGCTCGATCGATCGGGGTCCTGTTCATCCAGAGGCAACACCACGGGGTCCTGTTCATCCACCCCCACCGGGAACTGTTCATCCAACCCCCCTAGCAACACTCACTGTTCATCCAGAGGCAGCATCGATCGGCTTCAGTTAGCAGCAGTAGCGAAGGAATCGCTCGATCGAGTTCAGTTAACATCCATCGATCGATCGCTTGGGTTCAGTAACGCGTAGCCTGCAGTGCAATCGCTCGGGTTCAGTTAGAGCCCAACGCCTCGCTCGGGTTCAATTAGAGCCCAACGCCTCGCACCCACGCGCGTGCGTGTATGAGAGAAACGCGCATCGCTCGGCCCCGACCACCCACCGTAACCGGGAACACCCTGATATTTTCCCCGCCCTCGCTTCTACCACGGTTTTTTCCGTCATGGATGACCCAAAGAATGTCATGCAACTGCGTCTCCGGCCCGCCCAGGACGAAAACCCATTTTCTGTCATGATTTTTTGTCATAGAAGTAGGACCCCACCACATCTATGATGATACCGGGTTTTGTCACAATTATCGTCATAGAAGTGTCATAAGTATGATAGAAAAAAATTTCGTTCGGCCCAAAATGTCACGGATGTGTCTTTTTTTAGTGATTACCACCTATTCGAGGGATTGAGCATCGGATTGACTTAATTTCGAGTGCATTTCCACCCAACCGTGCACCATACTGTAACAATCCAGAGGAGACGAAGGAGATTATGTGTCATGTCCAGGAGCTGCTCGACAAAGGTTATATACGATAATCCCTTAGTCCTTGTGATGTTCCTATTATTCTAGTGCCGAAAAAGGATGGTACATCGCGTATGTGTGTTGATTGTAGAGGCATTAATAATATTACTATTCGTTATCATCATCGTATTCCCAGGTTAGATGATATGCTTGATGAATTGAGTGGCTCTACAATATTCTCCAAAGTTGATTTGCGTAGTGCATACCATCAAATTCGTATGAAATTGGGGGATGAATGGAAAACAACATTTAAAACTAAGTTTGGATTATATGAGTGGTTAGTCATGCCTTTTGGGTTAACTAATGCACCTAGTACTTTCATGAGATTAATGAACGAAGTTTTACATGCTTTCATTGGACAATTTGTGGTAGTCTATTTTGATGATATACTGATTTATAGCGGATCTTTGGAGGAACATTTACAACATTTACGTGTTGTTGTTTTTTTCTTTACGTGATGCACGTTTGTTTGGTAACCTTGGAAAGTGCACCTTTTGCACTGACCGAGTATCTTTTCTTGGCTATGTTTTTACTCCACAGGGAATTGAAGTTGATAAAGCCAAGACTAATGCTATTGAGAGTTGGCCGCAACCCAAAACGGTCACGCAAGTGAGAAGTTTCCTTGGCCTTGCTGGTTTCTATAGGCGTTTTGTGAGAGATTTCAGCACCATTACTGCACCTCTCAACGAGCTTACAAAGAAAGATGTACCTTTTGTTTGGGGTACCCCACAGGAAGAAGCCTTCATGGTATTGAAAGATAAGTTGACACATGCTCCTTTACTCCAACTTCCTGATTTTAATAAGACTTTTGAGCTTGAATGTGATGCTAGTGGAATTGGATTAGGAGGTGTGTTATTACAAGATGGCAAACCTGTTGCATACTTTTCTGAAAAATTGAGTGGGCCTAGTCTGAATTATTCTACTTATGATAAAGAATTATATGCTCTTGTCCGCACTTTAGAGACATGACAACATTATTTATGGCCTGAAGTATTTGTTATACATTCTGATCACGAATCTTTGAAACATATTTAAAGTCAAGCTAAACTGAATCATAGACATGCTAAATGGGTTGAATTCATTGAGACTTTCCCTTATGTCATTAAACACAAGAAGGGTAAAGAAAATGTTATTGCTGATGCACTGTCTTGTCGCTATACTATGCTTTCACAACTTGACTTCAAAAATATTTGGTTTGAAGACCATCAAAGAACAATATGTGCATGATGCTGATTTTAAAGATGTAATACAGAATTGGAAAGAAGGAACAACACGGAACAAGTTCGTTGTTAATGATGGATTTGTTTGCCGTGCTAACAAGCTATGCATTCCAGCTAGCTCTGTTCATCTTTTATTGTTGCAGGAGGCGCATGGAGGAGGTTTAATGGGACATTTTGGCGTGAAGAAGACGGAGGACGTACTTGCTACACATTTCTATTGGCCAAAGATGAGACATGATGTTGAGCGTTTTGTTGCTCGCTGCACTACAGGTCAAAAAGCTAAGTCACGACTCAATCCTCATGGTTTATATATGCCTTTGCCTGTACCTAGTGTTCCTTGGGAGGATATATCTATGGACTTTGTTTTAGGTTTACCTCGAACAAAGAAGGGGAGGGATAGCATATTGTTGTCATGGATAGATTCTCGAAAATGGCACACATTATACCATGTCATAAAAGCGATGATGTTGTGAATGTTGCTGATGTGTTCTTTCGTAAAATTATTTGCTTGCATGGTGTGCCAAATACTATTGTTTCAGATCGTGATACTAACTTTCTTAGCCACTTTTGGAGATGTTTATGGGCTAAGTTGGGGACTAAACTGCTTTTTAGTACTACTTGTCACCCCCAAACTGATGGTCAAACTAAAGTAGTCAATAGAACATTGTCTACTATGCTTAGGGCTGTTTTGAAGAATAATAAGAAAATGTGGGAAGAATGCTTGCCTCATATTGGATTTGCTTATAATCGTTCGTTGCATTCTACTACTAAGATGTGCCCTTTTGAAATTGTGTATGGTTTCCTACCTCGTGCACCTATTGATTTGTTGCCTCTTCCATCTTCGGGGAAGGCTAATTTTGATGCTAAACAACATGCTAAATTGATCTTTAAAATGCATCATTTAACTAAGGAAAACATTGAGCGTATGAATGCTAAATATAAACTTGCTGGAGATAAAGGTAGAAAACATGTTGTGTTTGCACCTAGAGAGCTTGTTTGGTTACATTTGCGTAAGGATAGATTTCCTTATTTGCGCAAATCAAAGCTAATGCCACGTGTTGATGGTCCTTTTAAGGTGTTAGAGAAAATAAATGAAAATGCATATAAACTTGAGCTGCCTGCAGATTTTGGGGTTAGTCCCACTTTTAACATTGCAGATTTGAAGTCTTATTTGGGTGAGGAAGATGAGCTTCCATCGAGGATGACTTCATTTCAAGAAGGGGAGGATGATGAGGACATCAATGCCATTGTTACACCCACAGCCCCTACTGCTACATATACTGGACCAATTACTAGAGCTCGCGCACGCCAACTAAATTGCCAGGTACTTTCGTTTCTTGGTAATGATTCTAATGTTCATGAGAATATGATGCTGCCTAAATTGGATACATTCTTTTTGCTTACAAATGAAGGGCCTGGCATGGATAAGAGAGATGAATACTGGAGCAAGACCAAGCATGGAGATGATGGCATGCGCATGGGGAACAAGAACGGAGTTACAAGTGATGATTTCAGGACTTTGAAGCCACCATAATGAGTGCATGAAGCCTTGGACGAAATATACAAGATGCACTTCATCAATTTCGTCCAGAGGCTATTATAGGTGTTGTGTCACCTTATTATTGGGCTAGGCCCATGTAATTTCGAAATACTTGAGTATATGCTGTTTTTTTAGTCCGTATGTGTTGGGAAACAAGAGATAGGGTTGGTTTCGGAGCCCTCCTCCAAGGGCCACGAAACCCCCCCTCTTCCTCCATATATACAGCCCCTTAGGGCACCATTTAGACTTTGGGTTTTGTTTAGATTAAAAGTTTGCCATAGCTGCAACTTCACGTACTTCGTTTGTGTTCAACGAGCAGACAAAGGCGTCACAGAACCCCACCTTCTTTAAGAAATCTTTCCTCTTATATTCGCAATATCCAGATTGCAATCTCGGTTTCTTGCTTGTTCTTCGTTTGCTCGCAGGAAATAGACCGTCGTGGTCAGGTTGATCGTGCTCCGGCATGGTCAATAACCTCTCGGAGTTGGTTTAGCGATTGCTAAGGCACGACGTCCTTGAACGTTTGTAGCCGGATCGTCAAAGTCTACTCCACCGTAAACGATAGCCACCATCTCATCGAAAGACGGGACACCTTTGCCTCTATCAAGGATGCCCTTTACGCACTAGCAATGGGTTTCGATACTCGGGTAAGACATTATGAATCTTGCATTGTTGGAGATGTGCACTACAACACCCTTGCACGCGATGAAGCCAGGAAGACACAAAACAGTGCCATCATGAGCACGGATACGTACAGCAAAGAGATAACTGAAATGTATGCTAACATAACAGACATTGTTCAGTTGCAGTATATCTCCAGTTTCGAGGTTCATCGGTGTGTGGTTCTGTTGTGCTATCGTTGGTATAACCTGTTTTCCGGGATCGCAAAACCCAGAGCTGATGATTATTTGAAATCCATCAAGGTAAAGGTGGCTTACCAGACTGACGAGCCTTTTATTTTAGTAAATCAAGAAACACATATTTTTTTGGAAGACACATATGCATGTAGCGATGACTGGAGAGTATTGCAAAGGTATGAGCAGAGGAATTCGTTTAATGAAGTTGCACAACAAGATGATGCTTACACTGCTCCAGATGTAGAAGATTCCACAGATGTTCCTAATATCTTTGTGAACCATCACATCAATGATGCTAGCGAAAAAATTCCCTGTCGAGCTGTGGACATACGAGAGTTGATCAATAAGACGCCAACATTCGAGGACATTGAGGATGAAGAAGATGATGATACTGGGGGAATTACGATTCAGACTGATACACATGGCGAAGATGTTGACGCTGCTGCTGTGGATGATGATTAGATTGGTTTTGTCGTATTTGCCTGTGAGAAGACGACTTTTTGTCTACTATGTGAAATTGTGTTTGCTATGACAATTGAAACCTGATGAAGTTGTTGTTTAGTATTTTGCTGCGAGAACACCACTTATTATTTATGTTGATTTGTGTTTGGTGATTGTATGACGACTAAATCATGATGACATTGTTGTTTAGTTGTACTCATATTTGGCTGTGAAACTTGTATTTGATGACATAGTTTGCTGTTGGACTGCAATTTGCTCTACGTCTTCGAATGGGAATGAAGCTGACCCGACAGGGCCTCTGCTAATTTATTTATTTATTAGCAAAAGGGCCTCTGCTATTTATTTATTTATGATCAAAAGGGAATACGCCCCAATTTCTGTTAATAGAAATCATTAGATGTTCACAGCAGTAGCCCAGCTAAACAGGTTTCATTCATTACTAGTTTCAGCAAAGTGCTCATGTCATAGCCACTAAATACATCACGAGTGCTACATACACTGCAAATAAAGAGACAATCATCCTACAGAGCACAATGATTTTGCCCATTATCTTCACAAGCTATTTCTTCTCGTCAGTACTGTCAAGGTTATTCAGCAGTTGTTGCTTGGCCATGATCAGAGGAACTGCATCTTTAACTGTAGCGACCAGACCTCAAACAGTCTGTGCTGCTGTGCACCAGTGTCATCCCTGGATCAGTAATGCTGACACGCACAGTACAAATGGAGGATTTATAACAGAGTAGCAATCACACACTTATTACAACGAGTATCTCAAAAGAGAATAAGTATGATAAATATGGCTTAAGGCCATCTAAATACGATAACAGCGGAAGACTTGGAAGAATAGTGAGTCCATCAACTCCAACGGCATCACTGAGTATAAGACCACGACCTAAGGCACCTTACTCGTCGTCTGAGAAGTCTGCAATATGAAACGTTGCAGCCCAAAACGGGTCAGCACATGGAATATGTTGGCAATGTAACACATAGAGAGTAATGAACATAATAATGCTATACTACATGCATATATGGCTGGTAGAAGGCTATATGGTTACAGTTTTGCGAAAAGCCAATTTTTCCCTACTGCAAAGGAATAAATTTTATTTAACTATCATGGTGGTTGTTAAACATTGAGAATGGTTGACAGCATTCTCAATCCCAATTAAGTATCATCATTAACCGAACAAAATTAATTAAAGTAACATAGTGATGAGATTCACATGATAATCCAAGTACTAGATACTCAAGATGTCCATAACCGGGGACACGGCTAACCATGATTAGATTGTACACTTTGCAGAGGTTTGTGCACTTTTCCCAACAAGACTCGATCTCCTCCGTTGGGATTCTCGCACTTCATGGTGTTTGAGAAATGGATGACCGAGACACAGTCTTTCAGAAGCGTTAACTCTCTACTCCGGGTAGACAGTACCACCTACAACCCCTACATCTGCTAGTCTACCTCTTCAAGAGCTCACACAACTTAATCAACTATGCTAGAGCCCATAATAGCTTGTGGCTGCACACGAAAGTTTATAGCAAGAATAATCTCATGATCCCTTTGAGCCTGGGTGGCGGTCCTTAGAAAAACAGGCAATCCTGGAATACCCAGGTACCTCAATCCACCCAGATGTGAGTTTTAGTTGCCACCTTAAGTTTAACCATATATTAACAATCTCACATCTGTCATGGATACACTCAAACCCAATCCACGTCTACTAGCATAGCATAGCAATATAAGCAAATGTAGAAGTAACTCCCAAGGGTTTGATAATAAAACAGGTAATAGGTACTACCTCAACTACTTCCCAATACCCACAATTTAATTAGATCCTAACCATGCAATGTTTGAGGATTTGTCTAATGCAATAAACTGGGTAGTAAAAGAGGTATGATCAATGTGTTACTTGCCTTGCTGATGATCTGTGAAACTTAGAGATTCGAAGTAGCAAGCGGTGCACTCCGGGTACTCTATCGCAAACAAAGAAGCATACAATAAGAACTCATCAAATGCATAGGTAAAAATCAAATAAAATATCTAACCAGAAAGTTCAACTTAAGAACTCCGGTTTGCAAAAAGAAACAAATCGAACGAAGCAACGAAAGTCAAACGGCGAAAGAAACAAGCTTCGTTTACTAATCGGGATCTAGGTCAAATTTTACAGTAGCAAAAACTTGTTTGAGTAGGTTAAACGGAAAGAGAATTTCGAGACGAAACTCTAGGCGCTTGAATCGCCTGATTCCGATAAACGAGCGAAAAGATAAACCAGAACGAAAATCTGATCAGAAATCACGATCTGGAATAATCACGGAAAAACCAACGAAAAAGAAAACTGACGAACAGTTAAACGAACGGACGTTCGTTAACAGCAACTAACCGACGAACATGTTCGTTAAAATGAACAGATCAGTGAACGTTCACTACCTAACTAAACCAAAAAAATAAACCGATCTATACAAAAAAATAAACCTAGTGTTCCAAAATAACCGAATCGGGTTTTTAAAAAAAACCGGACT
>NC_057811.1:241980707-242063821 GCF_018294505.1 Triticum aestivum | reverse complement strand
GGCGGGGTATATATAGGTGGGTGGGGGCTACTCCGGCTTGGGGAAGGGGGCGCGGGGAGGCGTGGCCGTCCCGGACTCGGGCGGCGGCGGCGTGCTCGTCCCGGTCTCCAGGAGGGAGACGGCGACGCGGGATGGGCCGGCCTGGCTCGGCTGGGCCTCGGCCCAGTCGGGCGCGGGGATTTTTTTAATAATTTCGCCGAACATAAAAAAATCATAGAAAAATAAATAAAAATCCAAAAATGGCGAAACAAATTTTCAGCATCTAATTAAAATAATTAGAACGAGATGAACATTTTCTTGGCCCAAAAATGCAGTTTTGAAAACATGCAATTTTTCTAATGCAATTAAAATTGCAAATAAAATCTGAATAAAATCAAATATTTGATTTTAATATTTTTCCTCCAATATTTCAATTATTTTGGAGAAGTCATATTTTCTACTCTCATTTATTTTAATATGAAATATTTTTCGGAGAGAAAAATAATTAAAACAAAAAATCCTCGTTGTATTATTTGATAAAAATCAAATATGAAAACCGGGAAAAATCCCCAACTCTCTCCGAGGGTCTTTGAGTTGCTTAGTATTTTCGAGGATTTGCCAAAATGCAATAAAATATGCTATGCAATGATGATCTAATGTATAACATTCCAAATTGAAAATTTGGGATGTTACAAACCTACCCCCTTAAGATGAATCTCGCCCTCGAGATTCGGGTTGGCTAGAAAATAGGTGGGAGTGGTTCTTTCGTAGATCTTCTTCTCGCTCCCAGGTGGCTTCATCTTCAGTGTGGTGACTCCACTGAACTTTGCAGAACTTGATAACCTTGCTGCGGGTGACTCGGCTGGCATACTCAAGAATCTTAACTGGTTTCTCCTCATAGGTCAAGTCACTTTCCAACTGAATCGCTTCCAGCGGCACTGTATCTCTCAGTGGTATATCGGCCATATCTGCGTGGCACTTCTTCAACTGGGAAACATGAATACATCATGAACTCCTGACAATCCTTCAGGCAATTCCAGCTTGTAAGCAACTTCTCCCATACGCTCCAAAACTCTGTATGGTCCTACAAAACGTGGCGCTAACTTTCCCTTAACTCCAAAGCACTTCACTCCTCGAAGTGGTGATACTCGAAGATAAACTCTGTCTCCGACTTCGTCAACTCTCTCCTTACGTTTAGAATCCGCATAACTCTTCTGCCTGGGCTGGGCTACCTCGAGCCTATCGCGAATCAACTTCACTTTCTGTTCTGATTCCTTAATCAAGTCTGGTCCAAACAACTGGCGGTCTCCAACTTCGTCCCATAACAATGGTGTCCTACACCTCCTTCAGTACAAAGCTTCGAAAGGAGCCATCTTCAAACTGGTTTGATAACTGTTGTTGTAAGAAAACTCTGTGTACGGCAAATTGTCATCCCAACTAGATCCATAATCTAGCGCACAAGCTCTCAGCATATCTTCCAAAATCTGTTTGACTCTCTCGGTCTGTCCATCTGTCTGTGGGTGAAAAGCTGTACTGAATTCTAGCCTGGTTCCCAAAGTTTCATGTAACTGATTCCAAAACTTCGAGGTAAACTGGGTTCCTCTATCTGATACAATGCTCCTCGGAACTCCATGCAAACATACGATTCTGGTCATGTATATCTTTGCCAACTTAGCACTGGTGTAAGTGGTCTTCACTGGGATGAAATGAGCTACTTTCATCAAATGATCGACTACAACCCATATTGAGTCATATCCTGAACGAGTCCTGGGCAATCCCGTGATAAAATCCATGCCTAGTTTATCCCACTTCCTTTCGGGTATCGGCAATGGCTGTTGCAATCCTGCTGGCTTCTGATGCTCTGCCTTCACTCTCTGACATACATCACAAACTGCTACATATTCCGCAATATCCTTCTTCATTCCGGTCCACCATAAAGTATCCTTCAAATCCAAATACATCTTGGTATTTCCTGGGTGAATCGAATACGGTGAATCATGGGCCTCTTGCAAGATCAACTTCCTGATCTCCGGATCATTGGGCAGGTAAACACGGTCCTCAAACCATAAGGTGTCGTGCTCATCCTCACGAAATCCCTTGGCTTTTCCTTTGCTCATTCTTTCCTTTATCTCGTCAATCTCCTTGTCTGTCTTCTGAGCTTCTCTGATCTTTTCCATCAGGGTAGACTGAATCTCCAACGTTGCTAAATAGCCTCTTGGAACTATCTCCAAACATAGCTCGCGGAAATCCTCGGCTAATAATTTCGGTAACTCTCCGGTCATGAGGGTGTTGACATGGCTCTTGCGGCTCAACGCATCAGCTACTACGTTAGCCTTCCCTGGGTGATAATGCAATCTCATATCATAATCCTTAATGAGCTCGAACCATCTCCTTTGCCTAAGATTCAACTCCTTTTGTGTGAAAATGTACTTCAAACTCTTGTGATCCGTGTACACCTCACAGTGATTTCCGATGAGGAAATGTCTCCATGTCTTCAACGCAAGCACTACGGCTGCTAACTCCAGATCATGCGTGGCATAATTCTTCTCATGGGGTTTAAGTTGCCGTGAAGCATATGAAACAACTCTTCCTTCCTTCATAAGCACTGCTCCAAGTCCTCGACGAGAAGTGTCGCAATAAACTTCATAATCCTTGCGTTGGTCTGGCAGAATCAACACTGGTGATGTAACCAAACGTTTCTTCAACTCCTGAAAACTAGCTTCACAATCCTCAGTCCAATTGAACTTGGTGTCCTTCTTTAACAGCTCTGTCATGGGCTTAGCAATCTTTGAGAAATTCTCAATGAACCTCCGGTAGTATCCTGCAAGTCCAAGAAAACTCCGGATCTCTCCAGCTGACGTGGGTGATTCCCAGCTTGTTACTGTGTCAACTTTGGCGGGATCTACTGCTATTCCTTCTCTGGATATAACATGTCCGAGGAATCCAACTTCCTTCAGCCAAAACTCACATTTGCTGAACTTGGCGTATAACTGATGTTCTCTGAGCTTCTCAAGTACCAAACGCAAATGCTCCTTATGCTCCTCTTCGTTCTTTGAGTAGACCAAAATATCATCAATGAACACTCCGACGAACTTATCCAAAAACTCCATAAACACTTTGTTCATCAGGTTCATGAAATAGGCAGGTGCGTTAGTCAGACCAAATGACATAACGGTATACTCATATAGCCCATACCTGGTGGTAAAAGCCGTCTTAGGTATATCCTGCTCTCGAATCTTCAACTGATGGTATCCTGATCGTAGATCGATCTTGGAGAATACCTTAGCTCCTTGTAAGCGGTCAAACAAATCATTGATCATCGACAGTGGGTACTTGTTCTTGATGGTCACTTCGTTCAATCCTTGATAATCAACAACCATCCTCAATGATCCATCTTTCTTCTCCACTAGAAGTACGGGTGATCCCCAAGGTGACGAACTTGGGCGAATATAGCCTTTATCCAGTAACTCCTTAATCTGCTTCTTAATTTCCTCCAAATCTTTTGCGGGCATCCTGTACGGTCTCTTAGATATTGGTCCTGTGCCTGGCAAAAGTTCAATCAGAAACTCAATGTCTCTATCCGGTGGCATGCCTGGCAACTCTTCTGGAAATACGTCAGGGAAATCCTTCACCACTGGTACTTCCTCCTGTACAACTCCTGATAAGTAATTCACCTGAGTCCTCTTCGGCATATGCCGAGATACATACTTAATCCTTCTTCCTTCTGGGGTGGTAAGCAAAATCGTCTTACTGGCGCACTCAATGTCCCTCCATACTTTGATAACCAATCCATGCCTAATATCACATCCAATCCTTGCGATTCCAGTACTATTAGGTCCGAGGGAAACACGTAGTTACCAATCCTTAATGGTAACCGATCACACCATAATCTAGCCATATACTGTGCTCCTGGCGAGGTTACTAACATGGGTGACCTAAGGGCTTGGGTTGGCAGTTTATACTTATCCACAAATCCCCTTGATATGTATGAATGCGATGCACCCGTATCAAAAAGAACGAGTGCAGTAAATGACTTAACCAAAAACTTACCTATTACTGCATCTGGCTGAGCTTCTACCTCCTCCACGCTAACGTGGTTCACATGTCCTTTGTTGAAAGGGTTCGGCTTCTTCCCAGAGCTTCCATTGCCATTTCCATTCTAGGCTTCAGGGCATTCAGTTGCATAATGTCCAGTCTTCTGGCACTTGAAACAAGTAACGTGACTTAGATCCCTCTTGGCTGGGGTAGATGGGTTATTACGGTTCTGCCCGTTGCTTCCTCCATTCCCATTACCATTTTTGGGTCCACTATGGTTGTGCGAACTACCTCCTCCATGGGTATGCTGAAACTGTCCTCCCGATTTCGGGGTAAAACGTGGCTTCTGCTGAGCTCCAGAATTGTACTTCCCTTGTCCATACTTCCTCTTACGGTTTTCAATCTGCTGCTGCTTCCCTTCAATCATGAGTGCTCTATCTACCAACTCCTGGTAGTTGTTGAAGGTTGCTACCATCAGCTGCATGCTCAGCTCATCATTCAGTCCTTCCAGAAACTTCTCCTGCTTGGCTACATCTAAAGCAACATCATCTGGATTAAGCTTAGTGGTCGTGTCCTACAGTCAGCGTGTGCTCTGATACCACCTTTGTAGCGACCAGACCTCAAACAGTCTGTGCTGCTATGCACCAGTGTCATCCCTGGATCAGTAATGCTGACACGCACAGTACAAATGGAGGATTTATAACAGAGTAGCAATCACACACTTATTACAATGAGTATCTCAAAAGAGAATAAGTATGATAAATATGGCTTAAGGCCATCTAAATACGATAACAACGGAAGACTTGGAAGAATAGTGAGTCCATCAACTCCAACGGCATCACTGAGTATAAGACCACGACCTAAGGCACCTTACTCGTCGTCTGAGAAGTCTGCAACATGAAACGTTGCAGCCCGAAACGGGCCAGCACATGGAATATGCTGGCAATGTAACACATAGAGAGTAATGAACATAATAATGCTATACTACATGCATATATGGCTGGTAGAAGGCTATATGGTTACAGTTTTGCGAAAAGCCAATTTTTCCCTACTGCAAAGGAATAAATTTTATTTAACTATCATGGTGGTTGTTAAACATTGAGAATGGTTGACAGCATTCTCAATCCCAATTAAGTATCATCATTAACCGAACAAAATTAATTAAAGTAACATGGTGATGAGATTCACATGATAATCCAAGTACTAGATACTCAAGATGTCCATAACCGGGGACACGGCTAATCATGATTAGATTGTACGCTCTGCAGAGGTTTGTGCACTTTTCCCAACAAGACTCGATCTCCTCCGTTGGGATTCTCGCACTTCATGGTGTTTGAGAAACGGATGACCGAGACACAGTCTTTCAGAAGCGTTAACTCTCTACTCCGGGTAGACAGTACCACCTACAACCCCTACATCTGCTAGTCTACCTCTTCAAGAGCTCACACAACTTAATCAACTCTGCTAGAGCCCATAATAACTTGTGGCTGCACACGGAAGTTTCTAGCAAGAATAATCTCATGATCCCTTTGAGCCTCGGTGGCGGTCCTTAGAAAAACAGGCAATCCTGGAATACCCAGGTACCTCAATCCACCCAGATGTGAGTTTTAGTTGCCACCTTAAGTTTAACCATATATTAACAATCTCACATCTGTCATGGACACACTCAAACCCAATCCACGTCTACTAGCATAGCATAGCATTATAAGCAAACATAGAAGTAACTCCCAAGGGTTTGATAATAAAACAGGTAATAGGTACTACCTCAACTACTTCCCAATACCCACAATTTAATTAGATCCTAACCATGCAATGTTTGAGGATTTGTCTAATGCAATAAAACTGGGTAGTAAAAGAGGTATGATCAAAGTCTTACTTGCCTTGCTGATGATCCGTGAAACTTAGAGATTCGAAGTAGCAAGCGGCGCACTCCGGGTACTCTATCGCAAACAAACAAGCATACAATAAGCACTCATCAAATGCACAGGTAAAACTCAAATAAAAGATCTAACCAGAAAGTTTGGCTTAAGAACTCCGGTTTACAAAAAGAAACAAATCGAACGAAGCAACGAAAGTCAAACGGCGAAAGAAACAAGCTTCGTTTACTAATCTGGATCTAAGTCAAATTTTACAGTAGCAAAAACTTGTTTGAGTAGGTTAAACGGAAAGAGAATTTCGAGACGAAACTCTAGGCGCTTGAATCGCCTGATTCCGATAAACGAGCGAAAAGATAAACCAGAACGAAAATCTGATCAGAAATCGCGATCTGGAATAATCGCGGAAAAACCGACGAAAAAGAAAACTGACGAACAGTTAAACGAACGGACGTTCGTTAACAGCGACTAACCGACGAACACGTTCGTTAAAACGAACAGATCGGTGAACGTTCACTAACTAACTAAACCAAAAAAATAAACCGATCTATACAAAAAAATAAACCTAGGGTTCCAAAAAAACCGAATCGGGTTTAAAAAAAAAACCGGACTCGGCGGCGGCGGCTTCGGTTACCTCCGGCGAGGTTACTCCAGCGGGGCTTCGGGGTGCGGGCGGGGTGCGGGGAGGCGGCGGGTGGCGACGGGGTCGACGAGGGGCGGCGGAACGACGTCGGGGCGGGCTCCTCGCGGCGGCGGCGGCTTCGGGCTCCGGCTCCGGCGGGGCTTCGGTCGGGGCGGGACGGGGTGAGGGAGGTGGCGGCGGGGCGGGGTATATATAGGTGGGGGGGCTACTCCGGCTTGGGGAAGGGGGCGCCGGGGAGGCGTGGCCGTCCCGGAGTCGGGCGGTGGCGGCGTGCTCATCCCGGTCTCCAGGAGGGAGACGGCGACGCGGGATGGGCCAGCCTGGCTCGGCTGGGCCTCGGCCCAGTCGGGCGCGGGAATTTTTTTTAAATAATTTCGCCGAACATAAAAAAAATCGTAGAAAAATAAATAAAAATCCAAAAATGCCAAAACAAATTTTCATCGTCTAATTAAAATAATTAGAACGAGATGAACATTTTCTTGGCCCAAAAATGCAGTTTTGAAAACGTGCAATTTTTCTAATGCAATTAAAATTGCAAATAAAATCTGAATAAAATCAAATATTTGATTTTAATATTTTTCCTCCAATATTTTAATTATTTTGGAGAAGTCATATTTTCTCCTCTCATTTATTTTAATATGAAATATTTTTCGGAGAGAAAAATAATTAAAACCAAAAATCCTCGTTGTATTATTTGATAAAAATCAAATATGAAATCCGGGAAAAATCCCCAACTCTCTCCGAGGGTCCTTGAGTTGCTTAGGATTTTTGAGGATTTGCCGAAATGCAATAAAATATGCTATCCAATGATGATCTAATGTATAACATTCCAAATTGAAAATTTGGGATGTTACATTAACCTTCTGCTCTGTATCTTCCTCTTTTGTCGTTCCTTCAGTTACTTGTCCAACACCCCAACCTGCTGGTAGCGGGATTCCTCGGATAACCAAATAATCTGCATAGTTCCATTCCCCCACATCAGCAACTTCCCAGAAATACAAATCACAGGAATCTTCCCTTTTCTGCACAAATCAAATTGGAAGATCATCAACCAAACCAAAAAATTCAGCAATTGAAAGTAGCGGAACAACACTTAAACATATTATTACCCCATGATTCGGGAACTTGTGGAAGACTCGTCCAGGGTTGAGGATTGTGGTTGAGACGTGATGGATAACTCTTCATGATTCGTAGCAGTGGCACCACACCAACGGCAGCGGGTTGCGATGAGCAACCGGCTACGGTGCATGTGCCGGCGGGGGTGTGATGAGACCCACAGGCGATGCTATTGGTGGCGACTTGGCGCATATCTGGTTGTTGCATGCTGAAGAGGAGGTGGACAAGCCGCTAGTGGACATGGTTGCTGCGGCCAGAGCTTCTGATGCTAGGCAGAGTAAGTAGAGAAGAGGAGATGCGAACATTGGATATGTCAGTTTCATTACTTATAGAGTAGCATAGCACCATATATAGTCATAGTCTAGGTTTGGATTCGAACCAGCTATAGGAGCACGTCTCTCCTTTTTCTAAAACTCAGCAATGTCTCTTTGCTGGTACACTAGCTTGTTCTGTAAACCTTCTCAAGTCTTTGGTTTTATTTTATTTCGCGAGGAAGGAAGGAGGAGAAAATTGAGGGTTCCAGGGACTCGAACCCAAGACCTCTCGGTTGAGAACCAAGGGTGCTAGTCACTTATGTGGCGAACGTTCCCTAGGAGGAGGACGGCAGACGAACGCATTTTCCTCGTAGTTTTAGTTGCGACGCAAGATCAAATGGTCGCAGTTTCGGGGATGTTATCTGGCGAACGAGCCTAGTTTTTCTTTTCTTGCTATAAAAAAGTATGCTACATGGTGTTGGTGTGACGCCCGGATATTTAAGCTACAGCAAAACCCTGCTAATGATGCCACGTCACCACGATCACTGTTGCTAATCTCACATTACTTCATAACCGACCCAAATTCAAATTTGAAATAGGGGCCAACAACAGAAGTTTTGAAACATTAAAACTAAAATGTTCATCATCTGGCCAATAATCCCTAACTAGTTTTGATGGTGGAACCACCCTTTTACAAAGTGTTTAAATGCCCTGAACTAATTAAAAACAATGGCTAAAATAATAACTTAATTGCTTTTGAAAGAACAAAAATATTAAGCTAAATAATTTTGGGTCCAAACTAGGTTTGGCAGTGGCCTATTTTGATAATAATAATTTAGGTGCTAACTTGGTATTTTAAAGAAACTAAACTAACAAAAGTAAATTAAAAGAAAACAGTAAAAAAAGTAAAGAAACAGAAAGGAAATAAAAAGAGAGAGAGAGAGAGAGAACCCCCCTAGCCAACTGGGCCAAACGGCCCAGCCGGCCCACCCATCTCCTCTCCATAACCCCCCTGGGGAAACCCTAGCCCAACCGAACCCCACTTTCCCCACGAACCCGTCTCCCCTCGCTCCTCCTCCCGAATGCGATCTGGATCGGGGCGCCTTGCCCCTGTGCCCATCGTTGGCGCCCCGTCGTCCCTGTCGCCCGTCTCCGACCACCGCCGCCTGAGGCCCCGACGTCGGCGCCGCTCCCCTCCCCCCCCGCCGCCCGCCTCGTAGGACGCCGTGCTCGCCGCCCCGACGCCAACCGCCGTCGCCCGGAACCGTCGTCCTCATCCCCACCGCGCCGGACGGCCTCGACCTCCCCCAGCTTCACCGAGCCCTCCACGAGCTCCGCAGTGAGCCTCTCCGACGATCCCCCCACCTCCCCCCTCAATCTCGTTGCCATAACCCCCGCTCCGCGCACGACCTGGCCGCGCCCTCGCTCGCGCACGTCCGCCCGAGGCGCGCCTCTGTCCCTGCTGCTGTCGGTACTGCCGCCGCTTTCCGCCCCTGCTCGCCATGCGGCGACCGCCGCCACTCGCCATCACTTCACGTCCCAGCCTTCCCGCCTGCGTCCTCGCTCGTCCAGCCCCGCATCGCCCCAGCGGCGCCCTGCCACCCACGCCCCGCCTCCGGCCACTGCGCCGGCATGCACGCCTACCGTTGTTGGCCAGGACGGCGGCCTACTCCCCGGCCCGCGCGGCTCATCGCCGCACCATCCACGGCCTCTTGCCGCCCGCTTCCCCCCACGAGTTGCCCGCGGCGCCCGGCGGCCTCGTCCCACTCGGGCGGGCTACGCCCACTCCTCGTGGGCTCCCACCCGTTAGCACCGCACCCGCTAAGGCCTCTGGCCATTGAGAACCGGGGCCCAGCCCCTGGAACGTTAAAAAAATGATGAATATAAAAAAATTTAAAATAATTAATTAATTAATTAATCCTATTTAATTAATCAAATTAACTAGTTAGTTTAATTAAACAGTACTTAGATTAGTTAAACCCTAATTAGACTAAACAGTCAATGACGAACGGGACCCACACGTCAGTTGACCAGTCAACACCTCTGTTGACTGCTGACGTCAGCAAACACTATTCTGGATAATGTTGAATTAAATTAATTAAATAAATTCTAAAATGATTTAAAACTTTAGGAAATCATATAAAATAAACCGTAGCTCAGATGAAAATACTTTCTACATGAAAGTTGCTCAGGACGACGAGACGAATCCAAATACGCAGTCCGTTCGTCTGCCACACATCCCTAGCATAGCAAACACGCAACTTTCCCCCTCCGGTTCATTTGTCCGAAAACGCAAAACACCGGGAATACTTTCCCGGATGTTTCCCCACTTCGTGGGTATCACCTACTACTGCGTTAGGTCACCTCTTGCACCGCGTATTGCCATGCTACGCTTTGTGATGCTTTGATTGCTCTGTTATTTATTGTGTTCCCCCTCCGTTACTTCTTTCCGGTAGGCCCCGAGACTGCCGCCGACCCCCAGTTTGACTACGGTGTTGACGATCCCTCCTTCATGCTAGAGCAACCAGGCAAGCCCCCCCCCCCCCTTCATCACCAGATATCGCCTATTCTTCTCTATACTGCTTGCATTAGAGTAGTGTAGCATGTTACTGCTTTCGGTTAATCCTATTCTGTTGCATAGCCTGTCATTGTTGCTACAGTTGTTACCCTTACCTGCTATCCTACTGCTTAGAATAGGATGCTAGTTTTCCATCAGTGGCCCTACACTCTTGTCCGTCTGCCATGCTATACTACTGGGCCGTGATCACTGCGGAGGTGATCACGGGTATATACTATATACTTTATACATGATACATGTGGTGACTAAAGTCGGGTCGGCTCGTTGAGTACCCGCAAGTGATTCTGATGAGCGGGCTGAAAGGACAGGTGGCTCCATCCCGGTAGAGGTGGGCCTGGGTTCCTGACGGTCCCCGACTGTTACTTTATGGCGGAGCGACAGGGCAGGTTGAGACCACCTAGGAGAGAGGTGGGCCTGGCCCTGGTCGGCGTTCGCGGATACTTAACACGCTTAACGAGATCTTGGTATTTGATCTGAGTCTGGCCATTTGGTCTATACGCACTAACCAACTACGCGGGAACAGTTATGGGCACTCGACGTCGTGGTATCAGCCGAAGTTCTTCTTGACGTCAGCGACGGAGCGGCGCGCGCCGGATTGGACTGGAACGCCTGCTAGGCTAGGTCCGCTTCCAGCCGCGTACGCAACGTGCAGGTGTGCAATGGGCGATGGGTCCAAACCCCTGCGCGCATAGGATTTAGACCGGCGTGTTGACCTCTCTGTTGAGCCTAGGTGGGGCTGTGACGTGTTGATCTTCCGCGGCCGGGCATGACCCAGAAAAGTGTGTCTGGCCAAATGGGATCGAGCGTGTTGGGTTATGTGGTGCACCCCTGCAGGGAAGATTATCTATTCGAATAGCCGTGTCCCTCGGTAAAAGGACGACCCGGAGTTGTACCTTGACCTTATGACAACTAGAACTGGATACTTAATAAAACACACCCTTCCAAGTGCCAGATATAACCCGGTGATCGCTCTCTAATAGGGCGACGAGGAGGGGATCACCGGGTAGGATTATGCTATGCGATGCTACTTGGTGAACTTACCATCTACTCTCTTCTACATGCTGCAAGATGGAGGTGGCCAGAAGCGTAGTCTTTGACAGGATTAGCTATCCCCCTCTTATTCTGGCATTCTGCAGTTCAGTCCACTAATATGGCCCTTTACACATATACCCATGCATATGTAGTGTAGCTCCTTGCTTGCGAGTACTTTGGATGAGTACTCACGGTTGCTTTTCTCCCTCTTTTCCCCTTTCTATACCTGGTTGTCGCAACTAGATGCTGGAGTCCAGGAGCTAGAGATCCCGAGGATGATTCTACATGGAGTTCGGCTTCGAGGAGTAGTTAGGAGGTCCTAGGCAGGAGGCCTCGCCTTTTCGATCGTTGCTACTTTTGTGCTAGCCTTCTTAAGGCAAACTTGTTTAACTTATGTCTGTACTCAGATATTGTTGCTTCCGCTGACTCGTCTATGATCGAGCACTTGTATTCGAGCCCTCGAGGCCCTTGGCTTGTATTATGATGCTTGTATGACTTATTTATGTTGTAGAGTTGTGTTGTGATATCTTCCCGTGAGTCCCTGATCTTGATCGTACACATTTGCGTGCATGATTAGTGTACGGTCTAATCGGGGGCGTCACAAGTTGGTATCAGAGCCAGGTTGCCTGTAGGAATCCCCCTTACCATCTCCTTGGCCGAAGTCGAGTCTAGTCATTGAAAAACTTTTACTAACATGGCTGTGTGGCTTACGGGCCCACGTCGCCATTGGGTGGTATTAGGATCTTTACTCCTTGTCTATACTCTGGGACTCTGGTCTCTCTTCTATTTGGGTTAAGTGAATTTTGCTAAATCTAACATTAGGATCTCGTTATCACTTTCACCCGGAGAGCCCCTTATTACTGATGATCGTCTGCTGCACGTGAAGACCCTGAAGATACTCTCCGCTGATAACCCGAGAACTTGTGTTCATCGCTTTTGCAATTCCCTTTCATCGATAAACTCCTATGGATAACCATGTATACTCGCCATTCATACAATGTTTCCCAGTTGATCTTGTTATTACAAGATACCCCGAAATTCGCTCTATTGTTCCGAGAATCCTTTGAGCTTACTGCCTTGTTGTTCTTTGTCACCTGAATACCCCTACGGAAAATTCTCGCACTTACCGAGTATCCGCTCATCCCCAGTTGATTCAAGTATTTCACAAAAGTGTTCAAAATACCATTCGATCTTCCGAAAATCCTCAGGAGCCTTTTGCTCTTGAAATTCTTGCTTACTTGCATTATGATTAATCTTAAGTCTCGTAATCTTATTGGCATCTCTTGTCATTATCATTTTGAGTCCGTTGATTCAATTTGTTGCGAATGCTCGCAATCCTCAATCAGAGCCTAGAATTCATCCTTCCGGCTCAGACGTCATTTGAAACGTGAACTGGTTATCGACCAATGAAATTGCCGTTGGTTGTACCCCTAAGTCTGTTCAACTTATCCATTCTTAATCAGACCATTGGCTTCTGATCCCTTGATTTGGAAATGATAATTCCTTTGCATTTGAGCTTTGAATTACTCAGTTGTTTTTATAGTCCAATTCCCTTTCGTTCCTTCTTCCTCTGATAGAGTACCGATACTCGCATCAGCTCCGTTGTAGACCACAAGACCCCTTGTTGGGTTATTATCCGACAGTGTCCTTCATATTCAATAACCTTGTGATCATTTCCATGGATATATAACGCCTTTGGTAATTTGTATCGTCTGCTTGATAACCATACTCTACTTTTGAGCTGGTGATTTTACTCTTGAAGTTTGAGGTATATGTTTCTAAGATGCCCCGATGGATTGAACCTATACCTTCCCCAAAAACCGTATGAACCCGAAGGTTTTCACAAGCCATACCCTTCTGGTATTTTACCAGATAATTTTCTACCATACAACTTCATCGAACGCGAGAAGTAAATGAAAGGTTATGCATTGGAGAAGTGGGAGTCGACCTTGAACTTTGTGTTCATGCCCTTGGACACGATGTAGATCTTATCATTAAAGCTTCTCTTAAATTAATTATTCCCTGAGTATAAGTTCATCTTATATCTGGGATCTGGCCTTTTTCAATCGTGGTTCTGACCATGTTCTCCTTTAAATACCATTTCTCGTGTAAGTTTAAGCACTTGTCTTCTGTAGAGTAATACCCCAGTCCAACCTCTACTTTGGTTTGTCGTCGAGTATTACCCCCTGGTATCTCGAGATTATCACGGAACTGCATAACTTCTTATGAGTTCTCCATCAAGTATTACATTCTCATTGATTCCAATTTTTCACGGGCTCCGAGTTATTAAACACTCAAGGACATCGATAACTGAATCGAGTCCGCATCACGATTAGACAACTCTTAGTAATCTCCTTTGCTTACGAGTTCGTACTCGATCACGTCATCCCTAGCCTGCTCGGCTATGTCATTATCATGCCGATTTTAACTGTGCTACCTGGTCCTTCCCTGCGCACAAATTTCGACAGTGAGCTAATCTTGCGTCGATCTCCCTCGTCTTATCGTTCACCTCAAACAGCAAACTTGATTTCGAGTTTGTGTCCTACTCGTGGTTCCAATAACCTTTCGCTTTCATCATTCCTCTGACTTGATGTCATTGCTGATAGATTACATCTTCATGAAATCTCTCGACAAATGTGTCGTGATCAGCACCAACATTTTGAGCTCTTCCAGGATATCAGTCGAAATTCAGGATGAGAAATACCATCCTTGCCCCTTGATGATTTGTGTTATCATCGGCAACGTTATTGCCCCCCCTCCAATTCAGACTTGATCATGTTATGGAGCTCTTTCCTATCTAGCTTATGTTATGTTCTACATTGAAGTATTACTGTCTTTCATGTCAAGGATGTTGTGAGGATTGCCCCACCTCTTAAGAATTCCTGATATAGTAATACTTCTCGCCATCTCCATTCATTTCCAGGTTCACGTGTTGATTCTAACCGGGATACCAACAGGTGAACTGTGTTGTTCAGATACTAAAACTTCTAGCAACCCTATTGCTTTGAAGTCAATGGCCGATAGTTTCATTCTAAGTCTTTTGGTTATCAAGCCACCATTCTAACATTGATCATGCTACCTAAACCCATATTTCGGGTGTACTTTTCAACCAATGTTTAATTATGTATGTTTTGCTCGAGCATACACCATTATACCATTTGATCTGGCAAATGTTATCCCCATGTTCACATAAATGTGCAAATCCATCTGTTTGGAAAATTGGATGATTTGTCGTCGAGTCCATCAGCCACCTCCTAACCCTCTCCTTGGTTTAATGATGAACTCTTGTTTCGGAACTTGCTTTCATAGTTCATTTCCCGAGAATCTTACAATGTCATCCCATCACTTTGTGTTGCACCTTTCTTCTCAGGCATCCTGAGTCTGAGGTATCCTGACACCGATCAGATCTGAATCTCGGTCAGATATGATGGTGGGAGCATTTTTCCAAGAGTCATAGCATTGGTCTTTATATAACCCAGTAGGGTGATATCATGCCTAGAGGCCCTATTGTTATAGTTTCCTTTTTAACAAGGTTAATCATTTTTCCATGAGGAAATTGAATGCCTTGTTTAATAAGTTTATCCTGATGGATCCTTTGTGTATCCGAAGTGCGATTTTTACTTGAAGCCCATGTCAATGCTATCCCGAAGCATGTCTGTGGTACTCCGATTTTCAATAAGAGCATTTGAAGCACAATGCTAAATTCTCTTTATCAATTATCCAAACACCGCTGTATGGGTAATGTCATGAACTTCCTCTCCCCTTACCTAAAGGGTTTTCTACATTATATCCTATCATGGATATCATGCTCTGCTTGTCCTTGGGAAGGATATATCCCTGAAACATGTGTTTAAACACATTTACCTTTCCATTGTTTTGTTTAATCTGATGGTCACCTTTTCCTTTTCATTGATTTGTTTAACCTTTCTGGTGATCTATATGATCTAAGTAGTAATTTTCTCCTGCTTATGTAAACACCTTGGTGTACAACCGTCTCAGTAAGACCCTGTTGCATTTGTTGATGACATTCCGGTAACCACCGATGGACGAGAACTTTGCCTATTGGTCCGCCTCGTTTCAACGAGCAGGAAAATGGTTCTCTTCGTCCCTCGCCCTTGGTACCAGCATTGTTGCCATCATAACTGGCAGGCTACCCTCTGACATGCCTTTCTATCATGACCATACAAGATGTCGCTGCCCCTCTTACTTTAACCCACATGGTGGGCCCATAACCCACAGTTCCACAGGATCAAAACCTGACGCTCCTGTACACCTTGTTGTCAGAGTTATTCCTCGTGCTTGACTTTGTATGTAATTCACGGGCCACCTGCCTAGTGATCTATACTCGTATCAGATGCAATGCTTATTCACATTGCTCTAAACCCCTTCAACACTTTGTTTCAGGCAACGAACGATTGCCTATGCGCTTGAAACTTCTATTTTTGTACCTTCTTACTTTGCTCTCGATAATTTCTTAAGTTGCAATTCGAGAGTTACTTTCCGCCACCTTCCCCGATGTTATCGACCAGATAGTCAACCTTACGGAGGTCCGTTCTCCCAGAATACCCACCCTTCATTCCTTCGTAAGTGCGATGGAGTTCCCGAAGAAAGGATGCCGACTTCATCATGATGACTTGAAGCAGAGTAATGAAGACATCCACGTAATGGATTGACCTCTTTGAGAAGAGCAACCAAGTCCGAGAAGTTTCGTTAGAATTTCATAACCAGATCTTTCCCCCTTACACACCCCTTAAATCTCGGGACAAGATTTCTTGTAGTGGAGGAGAATTGTGACGCCCGGATATTTAAGCTACAGCAAAACCCTGCTAATGATGCCACGTCACCACGATCACTATTGCTAATCTCACATTACTTCATAACCGATCCAAATTCAAATTTGAAATAGGGGCCAACAACAAAAGTTTTGAAACATTAAAACTAAAATGTTCATCATGTGGCCAATAATCCCTAACTAGTTTTGATGGTGGAACCACCCTTTTACAAAGTGTTTATATGCCCTGAACTAATTAAAAACAGTGGCTAAAATAATAACTTAATTGCTTTTGAAAGAACAAAAATATTAAGCTAAATAATTTTGGGTCCAAACTAGGTTTGGCAGTGGCCTATTTTGATAATACTAATTTAGGTGCTAACTTGGTATTTTAAAGAAACTAAACTAACAAAAGTAAATTAAAAGAAAACAGTAAAAAAGTAAAGAAACAGAAAGGAAATAAAGAGAGAGAGAGAGAACCCCCTGGCCAACTGGGCCAAACGGCCCCAGCCTCCGGCCCACCCATCTCCTCTCCATAACCCCACTGGGGAAACCCTAGCCCAACCGAACCCCACTTTCCCCACGAACCCGTCTCCCCTCGCTCCTCCTCCCGAACGCGATCTGGATCGGGGCGCCTTGCCCCTGTGCCCATCGCCGGCGCCCCGTCGTCCCTGTCGCCCGTCTCCGACCACCGCCGCCTGAGGCCCCGACGTCGGCGCCGCTCCCCCCTCCCCCCCGTCGCCCGCCTCGCAGGACGCCGTGCTCGCCGCCCCGACGCCAACCGCCGTCGCCCGGAACCGTCGTCCTCATCCCCACCGCGCCGGACGGCCTCGACCTCCCCCGGCTTCACCGAGCCCTCCACGAGCTCCGCAGTGAGCCTCTCTGACGATCCCCCACCTCCTCCCTCAATCTCTTGCCATAACCCCCGCTCCGCGCACGACCTAGCCGCGCCCTCGCTCGCGCACGTCCGCCCGAGGCGCGCCTCTGTCCCTGCTGCTGTTGGTACTGCCGCCGCTTTCCGTCCCTGCTCGCCATGCGGCGACCGCCGCCACTCGCCATCACTGCACGTCCCGGCCTTCCCGCCTGCGTCCTCGCTCGTCCCGCCCCGCATCGCCCCAGCGGCGCCCTGCCACCCACGCCCCGCCTCCGGCCACTGCACCGGCTTGCACGCCTACCGCTGCTGGCCAGGACGGCGCCCTACTCCCCGGCCCGCGCGGCTCGTCGCCGCACCATCCACGGCCTCCTGCCGCCCGCTTCTCCCCACGGGTTGCCCGCGCCGCCCGGCGGCCTCGTCCCACTCGGGCGGGCTACGCCCACTCCTCGTGGGCTCCCACCCGTTAGCACCGCACCCGCTAAGGCCTCTGGCCATTGACAACCGGGGCCCAGCCCCTGGAATGTTAAAAAAATGATGAATATAAATAATAATAATTAAAATAATTAATTGATCCTATTTAATTAATCTAATTAACTAGTTAGTTTAATTAAATAGTACTTAGATTAGTCAAACCCTAATTAGACTAAACAGTCAATGACGAACGGGACCCACACGTCAGTTGACCAGTCAACACCTCTGTTGACTGCTGATGTCATGCTGACGTCAGCAAACACTATTCTGGATAATGTTGAATTAAATTAATTAAATAAATTCGAAAATGATTTAAAACTTTAGAAAATCATATAAAATAAACCGTAGGTCAGATGAAAATACTTTCTACATGAAAGTTGCTCAGAACGACGAGACGAATCCAAATACGCAGTCCGTTCATCTGCCACACATCCCTAGCATAGAAAACACGCAACTTTCCCCCTCCGGTTTATTTGTCTGAAAACGCAAAACACCGGGAATACTTTCCCGGATGTTTCCCCACTTCGCGGGTATCACCTACTACTGCGTTAGGTCACCTCTTGCACCGCGTATTGCCATGCTACGCTTTGTGATGCTTTGATTGCTCTGTTATTTATTGTGTTCCCCCTCCGTTACTTCTTTCCGGTAGACCCCGAGATTGCCGGCGACCCCCAGTTCGACTACGGTGTTGACGATCCCTCCTTCATGCCAGAGCAACCAGGCAAGCCCCCCCTGATCACCAGATATCGCCTATTTTTCTCTATACTGCTTGCATTAGAGTAGTGTAGCATGTTACTGCTTTCGGTTAATCCTATTCTGTTGCATAGCCTCTCATTGTTGCTACAGTTGTTACCCTTACCTGCTATCCTACTGCTTAGAATAGGATGCTAGTTTTTCCATCATTGGCCCTACATTCTTGTCCGTCTGCCATGCTATACTACTGGGCCGTGATCACTGCGGAGGTGATCACGGGTATATACTATATACTTTATACATGATACATGTGGTGACTAAAGTCGGGTCGGCTCGTTGAGTACCCGCAAGTGATTCTGATGAGGGGGCTGAAAGGACAGGTGGCTCCATCCCGGTAGAGGTGGGCCTGGGTTCCTGACGGCCCCCGACTGTTACTTTATGGCGGAGCGACAGGGCAGGTTGAGACCACCTAGGAGAGAGGTGGGCCTGGCCCTGGTCGGCGTTCGCGGATACTTAACACGCTTAACGAGATCTTGGTATTTGATCTGAGTCTGGCCATTTGGTCTATACGCACTAACCAACTACGCGGGAACAGTTATGGGCACTCGACGTCGTGGTATCAGCCGAAGCTCTTCTTGACGTCAGCGACGGAGCGGCGCACGCCGGATTGGACTGGAACGCCTGCTAGGCTAGGTCTGCTTCCGGTCCGCGTACGCAACGTGCAGGTGTGCAATGGGCGATGGGCCCAGACCCCTGCGCGCATAGGATTTAGACAGGCGTGTTGACCTCTCTGTTGAGCCTAGGTGGGGCTGCGACGTGTTGATCTTCCGCGGCCGGGCATGACCCAGAAAAGTGTGTCCGGCCAAATGGGATCGAGCGTGTTGGGTTATGTGGTGCACCCCTGCAGGGAAGATTATCTATTCGAATAGCCGTGTCCCTCGACAAAAGGACGACCCGGAGTTGTACCTTGACCTTATGACAACTAGAACTAGATACTTAATAAAACACACCCTTCCAAGTGCCAGATATAACCCGGTGATCGCTCTCTAACAGGGCGACGAGGAGGGGATCGCCGGGTAGGATTATGCTATGCGATGCTACTTGGTGAACTTACCATCTACTCTCTTCTACATGCTGCAAGATGGAGGTGGCCAGAAGCGTAGTCTTCGACAGGATTAGCTATCCCCCTCTTATTCTGGCATTATGCAGTTCAGTCCACTGATATGGCCCTTTACACATATACCCATGCATATGTAGTGTAGCTCCTTGCTTGCGAGTAATTTGGATGAGTACTCACGGTTGCTTTTCTCCCTCTTTTCCCCTTTCTATACCTGGTTATCGCAACCAAAAGCTGGACTCCAGGAGCTAGAGATCCCGAGGATGATTCTACATGGAGTTCGGCTTCGAGGAGTAGTTAGGCGGTCCCAGGCAGGAGGCCTTGCCTTCTCGATCGTTGCTACTTTTGTGCTAGCCTTCTTAAGGCAAACTTGTTTAACTTATGTCTGTACTCAGATATTGTTGCTTCCGCTGACTCGTCTATGATCGAGCACTTGTATTCGAGCCCTCGAGGCCCTTGGCTTGTATTATGATGCTTGTATGAATTATTTATGTTGTAGAGTTGTGTTGTGATATCTTCCCGTGAGTCCCTGATCTTGATCGTACACATTTGCGTGCATGATTAGTGTATGGTAATATCGGGGGCGTCATAGTTGGCTTAGTCAACAAACGGTTGTGCCAACCGTGACCGTTGGATTGACATTCAACGTCTGTCGTGTTTCTTCAGTCTCTTCTTCCTCCAGCCGCCAAAGCCAAACCAGAGTCGGCGGGACCGCCTGATCCCGCCTCCCATGGATGGTTGTGCTGCCGCGCATGCATCATGGCCACATCACACCCTAAAACTCGGCGCATCTTCCTCGGATCCTGTTCGTTCCCGTTCGAGGCCTCAACATCGTCCTTCGCCTTGGTTCGCTCGCCGTGGCGCTGCCCTCCAGTGTTGTCAACATGGTCAACAATCGAGAGGAATAAGGAGATGGTTGTACATGGTGAGGATGACAGCAGGGACCCGCCAGGATCATGTCAGTAGGCAAGCAAGTGCCTCCTTTATTACAAGAAAAATGGGTTCCTCCTGATGGTTTCCTGCCATCTGGCTCGCACGCCACTGTCAACGTAGTTGATAAGCGAGATAACTGCACAAGGAGCGGCTGACACCCGGGACCCAGTAGCGTGCGCAATATTTTTTTTTTGTTTTTGGGACGGAGAAGGGTACCAACTAGGTTGTGCGGGAGCTGTGGCCCGTCTAGTGCAGGCTTTTATTTCATATGTTTACCACATGACCAGCCCAGTTTTTTTTCTTTCTGAAAATGGCTAGCCCAACTATTTTGTTTTTTGCAGAATAATCAACCTAGGCCTACTTGCTTTTCTACACCCTGCTGGGTTGGAAATCTTTCAAGACAAGGAGGGATGCATTCGGGCTTGCCCAGAAAATGGGCTATAAGTAATAAGAAATGGGCCGTAAAATGAAAAAAATACAACAAACAGGCAATTAGTTCCAAAATACTTTTTTCTTTCGGATTTTGATATTTTAAATTTCATTGTTTTTGTGCGGGTAAAATTTCATTGGATCTAAATTAAGGTATGTTTAGTTTTTGAATTATTTTGAATCTGGCTAGAAATTTCGGGTTGTATGCTATTTGGGATAGATTTAGAGGCTGACTTGTGGGTCTACTAGGTTGACGTGTACAAAAGGCTTTGTCAACTTAGTCCACAAACTATTCTAGTAGCAGTGACCATTGGTTGTTAATCCAACGACCGTGCTGCTTCTTCAAATATGATCTTCTTGCTCCAGCCGCCCAAACTAGCGCCGGTGGGACTGCCTACTCCCGCATCTCGTGGTCGGCTATGCTGCCGCACAAGCCGCACCGCCCCACCCTACTCCATCACTGGCCAGCCCATTCCTCTACTCACCCACACCTCCTCTTATTTTCCGGCGATGACAGCCGAACCAGTAAACCGCGTGGGCAACCACTGCCGAGTCTTCCCCGGCTCCGGGTCGTTCCCTTCCTAGGCCTCGCCGTCGTCTACCGCCCTGGTGCTATCAGCGCGGCATGGTGAACGTGGTCAACAAATGACATCCATCGGAAGAGGACTATACGTGGAGAGGCTGACAGCTGGGTCCACGGCCGTACGGAAGTAAGTGCCTCCTTATTATGTGCAAAATAATGATTCCTCCACCTGACAACGAGCACCCATCGGAAGGGCCTCTGTATTTCCCGAAAAAATGTTCCTCCCGCTGATAGCTCTGACCCACCGACTATATCTTCGCATGCAAGGAAGTGCCTCGTTATTATGCACACAAAAAAAGAAAACCCCCTGCTAGCTGGGACCCCCCATATTTGGAGGCTGACATGTGGGCCTACTAAGTTGACGAGGATGCGGGATTTGTCAACTTAGTCAATATAAACGATTCTAGTTGTAGCGATCGTACGATATCCATCCAACGCCCGTCGTGCTTCTTCAACCTCTGGTCTTCTTGCTCTAGCTGCCCAAACCATCGCCGGCCGTGCCGCCTGCTCCTGCGTCTCGTGGCCGGCTGTGGTCTCATGCAGGCCTCACCGCCCCACCCTACTACCATCGCTGGCCTGTCCATCCCTGTACACACCCAGACCTCCTGTTATTCTCCGGCGACGACAACCTCACACTACAGTCGAAGCAGTAAATCCTCGTACCCCCCCTTCGTGGGAAGTAACTGCCGAGTCTTCCCCGGCTCCTGGTCATTCCCTTCCTAGGCCTCGCCGTCATCCCCGCCTTGGTCCTGTCGACGCGGCGTGGTCAACGTGGTCAAGGAATGACTTCCTTCGGAACAGGACTATACGTGGAGAGGCTGACAGCTGGGTCCACGGCCGCAGTAAGGAAGTGCCTCCTTATTGCGCGCAAAATAATGATTCCTCCACCTAACAGCGGGGACCCACCGGAAGGACCACCGTATTTTGCGAAAAAACGTTTCCCCCGTGATAGCTGGGACCCACCAGCTACATCTTCGCATGCAAGGAAGTGCATCCATATTACAGGCAAAAAAAATGATTCTTCCCCTTAACAGCTGGGACCCACCAGCTATATCTTTGCACGTAAGGAAGGTCATCCTTATCCTCCCTGAAAGCTGGGCCCCACCTGGTCAAAGCGTACGTAGCGTTGTCTGTGTACATACCGATCGATCGATCTGTCTGCCACGATGAACTGTGGCCGAGTAAGGAGCGGTAGCAGTTCAGGCAGTCCAGTCAAAATAGTGTACACGTACATATAGCCTGATGCCAAAAAATACAGCCACATACGTACATACGGGCGTGGTCTTGAACACGTACTCGTGCATACGTACGGCCAGGGCACGTTTACATGGAGAGGCAACGGACGGCAGCAACAACATCCTGTTCATCGGAACCCAACCGGTTGGGTCGGAATGGAGAGACTGCGTCGTGTTCATCGGGAGGCAATGGAATACGTCGTGTTCATCGGGAGCCAACCGGCTTGGACGGAATAGCCGAAACTAGGTCTGGCGTATCGCAGAATGGAGGACACATGCCTTCTGTTCAACCGCGTACGGTCGAAACAGGGTCCTGTTCATCGGGAAGGGTCTGGCGTACCGCAAAATGGAGGAAACAGACTTCTGTTCGAGTGCCTATGGTCAAAACGGGGTCGTGTTAATCGGGAGGGGTGTGGCGTACCGCAAAACAGAGGAAACATACATGTGTTGGAGCACCTACGGTCGAAACGGGGTCATGTTCATCCACCGTCTACTGCCTTGCTCTAGCCTCCACGGGCTACTGTTCATCCATCATCGACCTCCTCCAGCCTCCACGGGCTACCGTTGATCCATCATCAACCTCCTCCAGCCTCCACGGGCTACTGTTCATCTAGCATCCATCGGCTACTGTTCATACAGCCTCCACGGGGTCCTGTTCATCCACCCCAACCGGTTGGGGTGCGACGGCCTACTCGGTGTCATGTTCATCCAGCGGCAACGGCCTACTACCACGGGGTCTTGTTCATCCAACCCCCACCGGGAACTGTTCATCCACAGCCAACCAACTGGCTCGACTCACCACGTCTCGACTCGTTCTACCTACCGCGTGCATGGTAGCAACAGTCGGTGTTCATCGAGAGGCAACCCAACACCGGCTGGCTACGTCTCACATGGGGGCTCGATCGACTTCAGTAAGCAACAACAGTGATCGATCGTTCGGGTTCAGTTAGCAGCAGCAGTGAAGGAATCACTCGGGTTCAGTTAACAGCCAAGGGATCGATCGCTCAGGTTTAGTAACGTAGCTAGTGCAATCGCTCGGGTTCAGTAGGCGAACGCCTCACCCAGGTTCAGTTAGAGCCCAATGCCTTGCACACACATGCGTACGTATACGAGAGAAAATGCACAAACCTCCGTGCATCGCTCGGCCCAGATCACCCACTGTAACCGGGAACTCCAAGATATTTTCCTCACCCTCGCTTCTACCACGATTTTTCCGTCAGGGACAGCCCAAAGAATTTCATGCAGCTGCGTGTCTGGCCCGCCTAGGACGAAAAGCCCATTTTCTGTCATGATTTTTGTCATAGAAGTAGGAACCCACCACATCTATGATGATACGTGTTTTTGTCACAATTATTGTCATATAAGTGTCATAAGCATGACAGATTTTTTCCATTCAGGCCAAAATGTCATGGATGTGTCTTTTTTAGTGAAAGCTTCAGAATACTGGCTATGTCATTGACGACTTGGACATGCTGGCTTGTAGGACTTGAGCACACTCGTCAAGAAGAAGCACATCATTAGTGTCGAGGGCGTCAAATTCGTCAAAGATCACCTTTGCGGTGCTTGTGAGGCTGGAAAGATGACCAGATCCAAGCACTCCGCGAAGACAATCATGACCACTACTCGTCCCTTTGAATTACTTCATATGGATCTCTTTGGTCCTACTCATTATGCCACACTAACCAATGCAGCATCTCTCTACGAATTCGTCATCGTTGATGATTATTCTCGTTACGCCTGGGTGCATATTGATGGAAATATGCTCTAGAGGCAATAATAAAATGGTTATTATTATATTTCCTTAATCATGATAAAGTTTTATTATTCATGCTAGAATTTTATTGACCGGAAACTTAAATACATGTGTGGATACATAAACAAATACCGTATCCCTAGTAAGCCTCTACTAGACTAGCTCGTTGAGCAAGAGATGGTTAAGGTTTCCTAACCATAGACATGTGTTGTCACTTGATAACGGGATCACGTCATTAGGAGAATGATGTGATGGACAAGACCCATCCGTTAGCATAGCATATGATCATTCAGTTTATTGCTACTGGTTTCTTAATGTCAAATACATGTTTCCTCGACCATGAGATCATGCAACTCCCGGATACCGGAGGAATACCTTGTGTACTATCAAACGTCACAACATAACTGGGTGATCATAAAGATGCTCTACAGGTATCTCCGAAGGTGTCTATTGAGTTGGCCTGAATCAAGATTGGGATTTGTCACCCCGTATATCAGAGAGGTATCTCTGGGCCTTCTCGGTAATACAACATCACAAGAAGCTTGCAAGCAAAGTGACTAAGGAGTTAGTTATGAAATGATGTATTACAGAACGAGTAAACAGACTTGCCGGTAACGAGATTGAACTAGGTATGAAGATACCGACGATCGAATCTCGGGCAAGTAACATACCGACAGACAAAGGGAATTACGAATGTTGTCATAAGGTTCGACCAATAAAGATCTCCGTAGAATATGTAGGAACCAATATGGGCATCCAGGTCCTGCTATTGGTTATTGACTAGAGAGGTGTCTCGGTCATGTCTACATCATTCTCGAACCCGTAGAGTCCGCATGCTTAACCTTCATTTACGATATGGTTTTATATGAGTTGTGTGAGTCGATGACCGAATGCTGTTCGGAGTCCTGGATGAGATCACAGACATGACGAGGAGCTCCGGAATGGTCTGGAGGTAAAGATTGATATATAGGATGATGCTATTTGGTCACCAGAAAGGTTTCGAAAGAACTAGGTATTTATCAGAGTGCCGGAAGGGGTTCCGGGAGGCCACCGGTAAAGCGGTGGGCCTTATGGGCCAAGGGAGGAAGCACACTAGCCCACAAGGGGGCTGGCACGCCCCTCCACCCCTGTCCATGCACCAAGGAGGTACGGACGGAAGGGGGAGGCACCCTAAGACAGCCAACCCCCTTTCATTCCCCCCATGTTCAAATATGAAGGGGGTGGGGGTAGGCAGGCCTCTAGGGAAGCCGCCAGCCACTTGGCGGAGCCCTAGGGCTGCCTTCCCTCCCCCTCCACCTATATATATATATATGTGTGGAGAGAGGGGGGCAACACACACATGATCCCCAAGCCGTTTGCGGCGTCCGTCTCCCTCTAGTTCATCCTAAGTCATATTTTTCGTAGTGCTCGGCGAATCCCTGCGGAGATCGTTGCATAACCACCATCACCACGCATCGTGTTGCCAGAACTCATCTACTACTTCGCCCGTCTTGCTGGATCAAGAAGGCGAGGACGTCATCGAGCTGAACGTGTGTTGAACGCGGAGGTGTCGTGCTTTCGGTACTTGATCGGGTGGATCGTGAAGGTGTACGACTACATCAACCACGCTGATAAACGCTTTCTCTTTACGATCTACGAAGGTACGTAGACATACTCTCCCCTCTCGTAGCTATGCATCTCCATGGATAGATGATACGTCTCCAACGTATCTATAATTTTTTATTGTTCCGTGCTATTATATTATCCATCTTGGATGTTTTATATGCATTTATATGTTATGTTATATTATTTTTTTGGGACTAACCTATTAACCTAGAGCCCAGTGCCAGTTTATGTCTTTTCCTAGTTTTTGAGTTTTACAGAAAAGTAATATCAAACGCAGTCCAAATGAGTTGAAAATTTATGGTGATTTTTTATGGAACAGAAGAAGCCCCCGAAGCACAAGATTAGGGCCAGAAGAGTCCCGAGGTGACGGCAAGGGTGGATGGCGCGCCCCCTACCTTGCTGCTGCCCCGTAGACCCCCCTGACTTGAAACCGACGCCAAAAATTCCTATAAATCCAGAAACCCCCAGAAAGAAACCTAGGTCGGGAGTTCCGTCGCCGCAAGCCTCTGTACCCACGAAAAACCAATTGGGAGCCTGTTCTGGCACCCTGCTAGAGAGGGAAACCATCACCGGTGGCCATCTTCATCATCCCGACACTCTCCATGATGAGGAGGGAGTAGTTCACCATCGGAGCTGAGGGTATGTACTAGTAGCAATGTGTTTGACCTCTCTCTCTCTCTCGTTCTTGATTTGACACGATCTTGATGTACCGCGAGCTTTGTTACTATAGTTGAATCTTGTGGTGTTTCTCCCCCTCTATCTTCTTGTGATGAATGGAGTTTTACCTTTGAGGTTTCACAATGATCGGATTAAATACTATTATGGATTTGAGAACACTTGATGTATGTCTTGCGTGGGATACCCGTCGTGATAATGGGGTATCCTATTGATTCACTTGATGTATCTATTGGCACTCAACTCGCGGATTCTGAGGTGACATTGGGGTAATCTATGCATAGGGTTTGATGCATGTTTTCGTCCTTGTTTCTCCAGTAGAAATCTTGGGGCACTCTTTGAGGTTCTTTATTTTGGATTGAATATTATGAATCTGAAGTTGTTTGATGCATATCGTATAATAGACCCACGGATACTTGTGGTGGCATTGGAGTATCTAGGTGACATTAGGTTTGATTGATGTGTGTCATATGGTGTTATTTTACCACGAACTCTAGGGCTGTTTGTAACACTTATAGGAATAGCTCAATGGATTGATCGTAAATAATAACTTTGAGGTGGTTTCATACCCTACAAGCAATTTCATCTTATGTTCTCCGTGATAGGAACTTTGGAGTGACTTTTGTTACATGTTGAGGGATTGCCATATGATTTAATTGTGTTATCATTGTTGAGAGAACTTGCACTAGTGAAAGTATGAACCCTAGGCCTTGTTTCCAAGCATTGCAATACCGTTTTCGCTCACTTTTGTTACAACCTTGCTATTTTTATATTTTCATATTACAAAAACCCATATCTGCCATCCATATTACACTTGTATCACCTTCTCTTCGCCGAACTAGTGCACCTATACAATTTACCATTGTATTGGGTGTGTTGGGGACACAAGAGACTCTTTGTTATTTGGTTGCAGGGTTGTTTGAGAGAGACCATCTTCATCCTACGCCTCCCACGGATTGATAAACCTTAGGTCATCCACTTGAGGGAAATTTACTACTACCGTACAGAACTCTGCGCTTGGAGGCCCAACACGAGTCTACAAGAAGAAGGTTGTGTAGTAGACATCAAGCTCATTCCTGGCACCGTTGCCGGGGATGTTAGTGCAAGAAGAAGATCTTGCAATTGAATGTTTTAGTTTCTTGTTTTATCACTAGTTTAGTCTATAAAAGAAAACTACAAAAAAAAGGAATTCAGGTTGCCTCATATGCTTCATCTTTTTAATGTCTTTCGTGAGAATGATGGAAATGAAAAATGTGCTCAAGTGTTAGAAGAAGAAGTCAATAAAATGCAATGTTGTTAGTGTGCTTTCTTTGAATATTCATGATACTAGTGATGATTGCACTAGTCATGATAAAGAAGTTTCTTATAAGCATGTCAATTTTTGTGGAGTGAATATAGTTTGTGAAGACATGCCTTATAGGGATGATAGATATTGTAAGAAGCATGAACATGATGAAACCAATTGATGCCTTAAGGTGATAGATAAATTTGCTACAAAATTATGCTCTCTTCATCCCATTACTTGTGAAATTTGCAATAGAGTAGGTCATCTTAATTTTAAATGCATACTTTTTCATGATCGAATCGTGACCCAATATTGCAATAACTTGATAACCCTTGAACTTTATAATGAACTTTGTTTATTTTTGGGGTGAAGAATTGTCACATAAAAATAGTTGGTTTGAAGCACTCATATTTACCGACCATGCTGAAACTACTCTTAAAGAAATCTATACATTTTGCGTGGTAAATTGCAATGATAATGCTTATATTGCCAACTATAGAAAGATGGGAAAACCCTTAGAATATAAAAGAAATACTAATGAAAGGGTAAAGCTCTCCACTTTTCCTCCTATTGTGATAGAGGCGAAGGTGCCCCGGTGTTTCGATGAGATAGCAATCGTTTTTTGTGGGATTCGAGTTTGACGATCCGACTACGAACGTGCAAAGACGGCGCGCCTTAGCAATCGCTAAACCAACTTCCGAGGAGTTATTGACCACGCCGGAGCATGATCAACCTGACCGCGAGGGTCTATTTCCTGTGAGCAAACTAAGAACAAGTAAGAAACTGAGATTGCATTCTGGATATTGCGAATAGAAGAGGAAAGCTTTATTAATGAAGGTGGGGTTCTGTGACGCCTTTGTCTGGTTGTTGAACACAAATGAAGTACACGAAGTTGCAGCTATGGCGAACTTTTAATCTAAACAAAACCCAAAGTCTAAAAGACGCCCTAAGGGCTATATATATGGAGGAATAGGGGGGAATTTCGTGGCCCTTGTGGGAGGGGTCCGAATCCAACACTAACTCTTGTTTCCCACACATACGGACTCAAAAACAGCCTATACTTAAGTATTTCGAAATTACATGGGCCTGGCCCAATAATAAGGAGACGCAGCGCCTAGAATAGCCTCCGGATGAAATTTATGGAGTGGCATCTTGTATATTTCGTCCAAGGCTTCATGCACTCCTTATGGTGGCTTCAAAGTCCTGAAATCATCACTTGTAACTCCATTCTTGTTCCCCTTGCGCATGCCATCATCTCCAGGCTTGGTCTTGCTCCAGTGTTCATCCCTCTTATCGATGCCAGGCCCTTCATTTGTAAGCAAAACAAATGTATCCAATTTAGGCAGCATCATATTCTCATGAACATTAGAATCATTACCAAGAAACGAAAGTACCTGGTAATTCAATTGGCGTGCGCGAGCTCTAGTAATTGGTCCAGTATGTATAGCAGCAGGAGCTGTGGGTGTAACAATGGTATTGATGTCCTCATCATCCTCCCCTTCTTGAAATGAAGTTGTCCTCGACAGAAGCTCATCTTCCTCACCCAAATAAGGCTTCAAATCTGCAATGTTAAAAGTGGGACTAACCTCAAAATCTGCAGGCAGCTCAAGTTTCTATGCATTATCATTTATTTTCTCTAACACCTTAAAAGGACCATCAGCACGTGGCATTAGCTTTGATTTGTGCAAATTAGGAAATCTATCCTTACGCAAATGTAACCAAACAAGATCTCAAGGTGCGAACACAACATGTTTTCTACCCTTATCTCCAGCAAGTTCATATTTAGCATTAATACGCTCAATGTTTTCCTTAGTTAACTCATGCATTTTAAAAATCAATTCAGCACGTTGTTTAGCATCAAAATTAACCTTCTTCGAAGATGGAAGAGGCAACAAATCAATAGGTGCACGAGGGAGGAAACCATACACAATTTCAAAAGGGCACATCTTAGTAGTAGAATGCAATGAACGATTATAAGCAAATTCAATATGAGGCAAGCATTCTTCCCACATTTTCTTATTATTCTTCAAAACAGCCCTAAGCATAGTAGACAATGTTCTATTGACTACTTCAGTTTGTCCATCAGTTTGGGGATGACATGTAGTACTAAAAAGCAGTTTAGTCCCCAACTTAGCCCATAAACATCTCCAAAACTGGCTAAGAAATTTAGTATCACGATATGAAACAATAGTATTTGGCACACCATGCAAGCGAATAATTTCACGAAAGAACAAACCAGGAACACTAACAGCATCATCGCTTTTATGACATGGTATAAAGTGTGCCATTTTCGAGAATCTATCCGCAACAACAAATATGCTATCCCTCCCCTTCTTTGTTCGAGGTAAACCTAAAACAAAGTCCATAGATATATCCTCCCAAGGAACACTAGGTACAGGCAAAGGCATATATAAACCATGAGGATTGAGTCGTGACTTAGCTTTTTGACATGTAGTGCAGCGAGCAACAAAACGCTCAACATCCCGTCTCATCTTTGGCCAAAAGAAATGTGTAGCAAGTATATCCTCCGTCTTCTTCACGCCAAAATGTCCCATTAATCCTCCTCCATGTGCCTCCTGCAAGAACAAAAGACGAACGGAGCTAGCTGGAATGCATAGCTTGTTAGCACCAAACACAAATCCATCATTAACGACGAACTTGTTCCATGTTCTCCCTTCTTTACAATTCTGCAATACATATTTAAATTCAGCATCATGCACATATTGATCTTTGATGGTCTCCAAACCAAATATTTTAAAGTCAAGTTGTGAAAGCATAGTATAACGACGAGATAATGCATCAGCAATAACATTTTCTTTACCCTTCTTGTTTTTAATGACATAAGGGAAAGTCTCAATGAATTCAACCCATTTAGCATGTCTACGGTTCAGTTTTGCTTGACTTTTAATGTGTTTCAAAGATTCATGATCAGAATGTATAACAAATTCTTTGGGCCATAAATAATGTTGCCATGTTTCTAAAGTCCGAACAAGAGCATATAATTCTTTATCATAAGTAGAATAGTTCAGACTAGGCCCACTCAATTTTTCAGAAAAGTATGCAACAGGTTTGCCATCTTGTAATAACACACCTCCTAATCCAATTCCACTAGCATCACATTCAAGCTCAAAAGTCTTATTAAAATCAGGAAGTTGGAGTAAATGAGCATGTGTCAACTTATCTTTCAATACCGTGAAGGCTTCTTCCTGTGCGGTACCCCAAACAAAAGGCACATCCTTCTTTGTAAGCTCGTTGAGAGGTGCAGCAATGGTGCTAAAATCTCTCACAAAACGCCTATAGAAACCAGCGAGTCCAAGAAAGTCCTCACTTGTGTGACCGTTTTGGGCTGCGGCCAACTCTCAATAGCTTCAATCTTGGCTTTATCAACTTCAATTCCCTCTGGAGTAACAACATAGCCAAGAAAAGATACCCGGTCGGTGCAAAAGGTGCACTTCCCAAGGTTACCAAACAAACGTGCATCACGTAGAGCAATAAAAACAGCACGTAAATGTTCCAAATGTTCTTCCAAAGATTTGCTATAAATCAGTATATCATCAAAATAGACTACCACAAATCGTCCAATGAAAGCACGTAAAACTTCGTTCATTAGTCTCATGAAAGTACTAGGTGCATTAGTTAACCCAAAAGGCATGACTAACCACTCATATAAACCAAACTTAGTTTTAAATGTTGTTTTCCATTCATCTCCTAGTTTCATACGAATTTGATGGTATCCACTACGCAAATCAACTTTGGAGAATATTGTAGAGCCACTCAATTCATCAAGCATATCATCTAGCCTAGGAATAGGATGACGATAATGAATAGTAATATTATTAATGCCTTTACAATCAACACACATACGCGACGTACCATCCTTTTTAGGCACTAGTATAATAGGAACAACACAAGGACTAAGAGATTTGCGTATATAACCTTTGTCGAGCAGCTCCTCTACTTGACGCATAATCTCCTTCGTCTCCTTTGGATTGGTACGGTATGGTGCACGGTTGGGTAGCGATGCACCGGGAATTAAGTCAATTTGATGCTCAATACCTCGAATAGGTGGTAATACTGGTGGCACGTCTTGTGGAAAAACGTCAACGAACTCCTGCGAAATGTTAGTGACAGCAGGGGGCAAAGAGGAAGGCATGTCCTTGAATGAAAATAATGCCTCTTTGCACACAAAAGCATAACAAACAAATTTGCTAAAAACTAGCTCATCAATATCAGATTTGGTGGCAAGTAAACATGCACTTTTCAATTTAATTTCAGAAGCAACACTAGATGGTTTATTATTAGGCTTCATTTGTTGCTCAAATTTTTTGCCACAATCTGATTTTCACTCTTATTTTTCTCCTGTTTTGCTTTATTATCTCTATGAATATCATCTTTCAAAATGGAATCAGGAGTCATAGGAAGCATAGTAATATTTGTATCCTTATGAACAAGAGTATACTGATTGTTTCTACCATGATGTACATAATTTTTATCAAATTGCCATGGTCTACCAAGTAATAAGGAACATGCTTGCATAGGTACCACATCACAATCAACATAATCATCATATGTAGAGATACTAAAAAGCACACGAACAGTACGTGTTACCTTAACCTTGCCGATGTTGTTGAACCATTGGATGTAGTAAGGATGTGGATGTGGTCTTGTGGTGAGAGATAGCTTCTCCACCATCTCCATGCTAGCCAAGTTGTTGCAGCTCCCTCCATCTATGATGACGCGAATAGAACGTTCCTTCACAACTCCCTTTGTATGGAACAAATTATGCCTCTGATTTTGCTCAGCTTGTGTAACCTGCACACTCAAAACACGTTGAGCAACTAAACATTCATACCTGTCAGCATCTTCAGGAGCCATGTATCGCGTCTCATGATCAGAATCATCTCCACCGTGTTCTTCACGTGTAATAAGAGCCAAAGTCTCCTCATCATAGTCACTAGCGGACTCATACCCACCATCCTCAGTAGCAATCATCACACGCTGAGATTTGCATTCTCTCGCATAATGACCTCTTCCCTTACAACGACGACAAATAATATCACTTGTGTGGCCTGTTGATGCCATGGAAGAAGAAGAGCTCTGTGCAGGCCCGACAGGTGTGCTCTTGGCAGATAGTGGTGGTTGTGCCTGCTTTCTTGTATCACGGTTGGAGGTGGCACCTGATGGAGGTGATGGTGCAGGGGAAGTAGAGGATGCACGTGGTGTCCATGATGAAGGTCGACCTGCAGAAAAGTTAGTTCGCTCCAATGCCTATCGATCCTGCACTTCATGTTCAGCTTTACAAGCAAGATGGAATGAACGAGTGATATTATTATAATCCTTATACTCTAGAATGGTCTGAATCTCTCTATTTAATCCACCCATAAAACATGCAAGCATAGCTTCATTATCCTCAACAACAACACATCTAATCATGCCAGTTTGTAATTCCTGATAATATTCTTCGACAGAATTTTTTCCTTGTCTCGAACGCTGCAATTTTTTAATTAATTCACGTTGATAATATGGTGGAACCCAGCGAGTACGCATAGCAGTTTTCAAAGCAGCCCAAGTGGCTGGAATAGGATATAATTTACAATGTTCAGACCACCAAACACATGCAAAGCTAGTGAAAGCACAAACAGCAGCAGGAACACGTCTCTCCTCAGGATATTGTAAACATGTAAATCGTTGTTCAGTTTCTAACTCCCAAGTAAGATATATATCAGGAATATATCTACCCTCAAATGGTGGAATATTCAATTTCAGTTTAGGAAGATGGTCATGATCTCGTACCCGAGGGAGAGCCCTACCATTGTGATTATTTGCATGTGGACGACCTGGTGGTTGTGGTGCTGGTGGTTGCACGTAGTTCTGATTTTGGTCAACCTCATCCTCGTAATCTTCCGCATAATCATCCTCCGCAACACTAGCAGGAGCCACAGAAGTATCAACAGCAACACCAACAGTTTGGCCAGGCTGAAGAAGGACACGGCTCGCTCGGCGGAGGGCTGTTTCGCGATGTGGAGGTAGTAGTAGTAGTTGTTGTTGTTGTTGCAGAGGTGCGACAGGTGCAGCCGGTGGTGGAAGACGCGCAAGCAGTTCATTAAATCTGTTATCGAGCTTTTTTTCGAACGTCTTCTCAAGGCCAGTGATCTTCTCCATGGCCTCTTCAAAATTATTCGGCACATCTTGCACCTGTTCAGTCATCATTTGCTTAAACTTATCATGAAGCTCCTTGTTCGTTAAGTTCTCCTAGTCAATCTCGTCGGCTTGTGATCCTGGCATGGTTAGCAGTAATAGAAACACACAAGAATATGATCCTACAGACTACTAACAAGTGGTGGTGGTGGGTGTCACAAATCTGTCAAGCAAAACTCAAATTCTTACCAGTTCTTACCCAGCAACAGGCGGTGATCGGCAACCGTTGTAGTCAAAAGTCTCAAAGCTTGGATAGAGCGATTACCAGGGAGAGTCGAACGCACGACGTAGATGTATGTGGAGCTGGGAAGGCTTATAATATGGTAGCAAAAAGGGTCAGCAATAATCAATTCAGAGATGCAAAGTTGAATAAACGCTCAACGACGGTACTGTGCTGGTCCTAGGCTAGACCGTGCTAGAGACGCGAGCCTAGAACACTAACAAAATCACGGCGCTGCACGTAAACAAGGGAAAGCACACTCTGGAAAAAAATTCGCTCTGTTTTTTTGGCGCTCCTCTTTTTTTTGCGCTCTTTTTTTGCGAAAAATCACTATAATGGCGAGTGTCTCAAAACTCTTCCCAGGTCAAACTGACAGGATGGGCACGAAATTTTTTTGACAACTTTTTTTCGGAAATCGCGACAGCGATGACGAAAAAGTGCGACAAAAAATAACTATGATGGCGAGTGTCTGAAAACGCTCTGTTGGACCTAAAAATAGGATAGGGGAAAATATTTTTGGTCACTGAAAATTTGGCCTAAAAACTGCCCGGGGGTCTCCAGTCTCTTTTTTTAGACCTACTCAGGCAAGGAAACACAAAATGAAAACTAGATGGATCTCGAAAACAAACCTAATATGAAAAGAACTCGGATGGTGGTGGACAAGCAGTTGTATATGTGGACTCGGATTGGTGGTGGACATGCGGATGTATATGTGGACTCGGATTGGTGGTGGATAGGCAGATGTATATGTGGACTCGGATTGGTGGTGGACATGCGGATGTATATGTGGACTCGGATTGGTGGTGGACAGGTGGATGTATATGGCAGCGGTAAGGAATATGTTGGTGGTGGTGGTATCTGGTAGGAACAATGACGATGGTGCGACGGCGGCGTGACAACTTGTGAACACAACTCGAAACTCTAAGGGAAACCAGACACTAAGACCAGCAACTTGACATGATGATGCAACCGCAAATTCAACAAAGCAAATACAGAAAAGATTATGCAAAGGCTCAGATTGGTTCGGATAGGATGAACTAACCATTATTTTTTTGGCTTTTTTTGTTGACTATAGGTATGAAGAACAGACTCGATCTAAACTACGAAAAACCGTAAAATCTCACCGAGCAACCTGGAAATCTGATACCACTTGATAGAGGCGAAGGTGTCCCGATGTTTGAGATAGCAATCGTTTTCTATGGTAGTCGACTTTGACGATCCGACTATGGACGTGCGAAGACGTCGCGCCTTAGCAATCGCTAAACCAACTTCCGAGGGGTTATTGAACACACCGGAGCATGATCAACCTGACCACGAAGGTCTACTTCCTGCGAGCAAATGAAGAACAAGCAAGAAACTGCAATTGCAATCTGGATATTGCGAATAAAAGAGGAAAGCTTTATTAATGAAGGTGGGGTTCTGTGACGCCTTTGTCTGGTCGTTGAACACAAACGAAGTACGCGAAGTTGCAGCTATGGCGAACTTTTAATCTAAACAAAACCCAAAGTCTAAACAACGCCTAAGGGCTGTATATATGGAGGAATAGGGGGGAATTTCGTGGCCCTTGTGGGAGGGGTCCGAATCCAACCCTAACTCTTGTTTCCCCACACATACGGACTCTAAAAACAGCCTATACTTAAGTATTTCGAAATTACATGGGCCTGGCCCAATAATAAGGTGACGCAGCACCTAGAATAGCCTCTGGACGAAATTTATGGAGTGGCATCTTGTATATTTTGTCCAAGGCTTCATGCACTCCTTATGGTGGCTTCAAAGTCCTGAAATCATCACTTGTAACTCCGTTCTGGTTCCCCTTGCGCATGCCATCATCTCCAGGCTTGGTCTTGCTCCAGTGTTCATCCCTCTTATCCATGCCAGGCCCTTCATTTGTAAGCAAAACAAATGTATCCAATTTAGGCAGCATCATATTCTCATGAACATTAGAATCATTACCAAGAAACGAAAGTACCTGGTAATACAATTGGCGTGCGCGAGCTCTAGTAATTGGTCGAGTATGTATAGCAGCAGGGGTTGTGGGTGTAACAATTGTATTGCTGTCCTCATCATATTGTCTCTCGTGATGAAACAGGTTACAAGAATGAGCTCCCTATGCGACCAATCTCATCAATAAGGAGCTCCAAAAAGTTGATTAAACCCACACATGGTGTGGAGAAGAAAAAGAAATGACGTAGAAGCAAAGGTAAAAAGGTATCCCTCCCAAATGATGTTGCTCCTATTATTGTTATGCCTCATGAGAGTGAATCAAAAAAAATATGGAAGATGATATACTTGATGATGATATTGATTCTTTGCCTTATGGTACAACGTCCAAAGAAACTATTGAGGATGATTTTGTTATGCCTATTACTCATAGTAATGATACTTGTTATAATCTTGAGAATCTTTTTGGCACCAACTATAAAATTGTGATGATCATTTGCTATACTATTGGTGCTATTCATACTATTAATGATGAGAGTGATTATGCCAATGATATGCAAAGCCACAAAAGCTTGGGGATGCTATGTTTGATAAGAATGACATGTTTGGGAATTTAATTGCTGCAAGTAATGTTTGTCCCAAGCTTGGGGATGCTATGTTTAACGAAGATGATATTTTTAGTCCCCCAAATTTTGATGTGCAAATTTATTATGATGATAGCATGCCTCCTATGTATGATGATTGCAATATTTATGAAAGTGGGCTTGGAAGAGTGTCAACTGTAGATAATAGTTATCCCACTATTTTGGAGGGTGTTGAATCTTATTATAATGACAAAAGTGGATTTGGATAGGTGATGACTTTATTTAGTAATGATTCCACTATCTTGGAAGAGGTTTCAATTGATTATGATGAGAACAAAGTTGCTACTTATGATGATTATTTTGATGACACTTATGTCATAAAAGTAGTGATGATTATATTTATAAAACTTGTCATGATTATGATTACCCTTTTCCTGAACATTACTCTTTTAATGTGGAAATAATTTATAGTATTCGAGTTTCTTATGACACTCCCACTATTCTGAATGAGAAGAATTTTGCTTATGTGGAGAGTACTAAATTTTCTATGCTTGTGGATAATGAAAATAATGCGTTATGTGATGGTTATATTGTTGAATTCATTCATGATGCCGGGCTCATGTACCGGCTCAAGAATTGCGGATGATTCCAATTACTTGGCCATTTGCAGTCTGGGGACTTGACATGGTTGGGCCTTTCAAAAGGTCCAAATATAAAAAGACCCACCTCTTGGTGGCGGTTGATAAGTTCACAAAGTGGGTTGAGGCAGAGCCAGTCAGGAAGTGTGACGCAGCCATGACGGTTCAATTCATGAAAAAGGTGATCTTTCGCTTTGGTTTTCCACACAGTATTATAACTGACAATGGTACTAATCTGTCCAAGGGTGCCATGGAAGAGTTCTGTCAACGTGAGCATATCCGGCTTGATGTTTCATCAATAGCTCGCCCCAATCCAATGGGCAGGCTAAAAGAGCGAATCAGGAAATCTTGAAAGGCATCAGACCCCGGCTTATGGTTCCTTTGCAGCGGACGCCGGGTTGTTGGGTAGAAGAGTTACCTTCTGTAATATGGAGCATCAATACTACCCCTAACAGGTCTACGGGTTACACACCTTTCTTCTTGGATTATGGTGTAGAGGCGGTTCTACCTAGTGACATCCATCATGAGTCGCCCCGCCTGGCGGCTTACGTTGAAGCTAATAATGAACAAGCCCATCAGGATGCACTTGACCTGTTAGATGAGAAGCGCGACTTGGCAGCAGCTCGCTTGGCGATTTACCAACAAGATCTGCGCCGTTATCACAGCCGCCGGGTTAAGTCCAGAACCTTTCAAGAAGGTGACTTGGTGCTCCGGCTCATCCAGGATCAGTCTGATGCACACAAGCTATCCCCACCTTGCGAAGGAATCGCTCGGGTTCAGTTAACAGCCAAGGGATCGATCGCTCAGGTTTAGTGATGTAGCTAGTGCAATCGCTCGGGGTCAGTAGGCGAACGCCTCACCCGGGTTCAGTTAGAGCCCAATGCCTCGCACACACATGCGTACGTATACGAGAGAAAGTGTGAAAACCTCCGTGCATCGCTCATCCCCGCTCACCCACCGTAACCGGGAACTCCAAGATATTTTCCTCGCCCTCGCTTCTACCATGATTTTTCCGTCAGGGACAGCCCAAAGAATTTCATGCAGCTACGTGTCTGGCCCACCCAGGACGAAAAGCCCATTTTCTATCATGATTTTTGTCATAGAAATAGGAACCCACCACATCTATGATGATACGTGTTTTTGTCACAATTATCGTCATAGAAGTGTCATAAGCATGACAGATTTTTTCCATTCAGGCCAAAATGGCACGGATGTGTCTTTTTTTAGTGAAAGCTTCAGAATACTGGCTATGTCATCGACGACTTGGACATGCTGGCTTGAGGGACTTGAGCAGACTCGTCAAGAAGAAGCACATCATTGGTGTCGAGGGCGTCAAATTCGTCAAAGATCACCTTTGCGGTGTTTGTGATGCTAGAAAGATGACCAGATCCAAGCACTCCGCGAAGACAATCATGACCACTACTCATCCCATTGAATTACTTCATATGGATCTCTTTGGTCCTACTCATTATGCCACACTAACCAATGCAACATCTCTCTACGAATTCGTCATCGTTTATGATTATTCTCGTTACGCCTGGGTGCATATTGATGGAAATATGCTCTACAGGCAATAATAAAATGGTATTATTATATTTCCTTAATCATGATAAAGTTTTATTATTCATGATAGAATTGTATTGACCGGAAACTTAAATACATGTGTGGATACATAAACAAATACCGTGTCCCTAGTAAGCCTCTACTAGACTAGCTCGTTGAGCAAGAGATGGTTAAGGTTTCCTAACCATAGACATGTGTTGTCACTTGATAACGGGATCACGTCATTAGGAGAATGATGTGATGGACAAGACCCATCCGTTAGTATAGCATATTGATGTGATGGGATTTGCCACCCCGTATATCGGAGAGGTATCTCTGGGCCTTCTCGGTAATACAGCATCACATGAAGCTTGCAAGCAAAGTGACTAAGGAGTTAGTTATGAAATGATGTATTACAGAACGAGTAAACAGACTTGCCGGTAACGAGATTGAACTAGGTATGAAGATACCGACGATCGAATCTCGGGCAAGTAACATACCGACAGACAAAGCGAATTACGAATGTTGTCATAAGGTTCGACCAATAAAGATCTCCGTAGAATATGTAGGAACCAATATGGGAATCCAGGTCCTTCTATGGTTATTGACCAGAGAGGTGTCTCGGTCATGTCTACATCATTCTCGAACCCGTAGAGTCCGCATGCTTAACCTTCGTTGATGATATGGTTTTATACGAGTTGTGTGAGTCGATGACCGAATGCTGTTCGGAGTCCTGGATGAGATCACAGACATGACGAGGAGCTCCGGAATGGTCTGGAGGTAAAGATTGATATATAGGACGATGCTATTTGGTCACCAGAAAGGTTTTGGAAGAACCGGGTATTTGTCGGAGTGCCGGAAGGGGTTCCGGGAGGCCACCGGTAAAGCGGTGGGCCTTATGGGCCAAGGGGGGAAGCACGCTAGCCGACACGGGGGCTGGCGCGCCCCTCCACCCCTGTCCATGCACCAAGGAGGTACGGACGGAAGGGGGAGGCACCCTAAGACAGTCAACCCCCTTTCCTTCCCCCCATGTTCAAATATGAAGGGGGTGGGGGTAGGCAGGCCTCTAGGGAAGCCGCCGGCCACTTGGCGGAGCCCTAGGGCTGCCTTCCCTCCCCCTCCACCTATATATATATATATATATATATGGAGAGAGAGGGGCAACACACACATGATCCCCAAGGCGTTTGCAGTGCCCGTCTCCCTCTAGTTCGTCCTAAGTCATATTTTCGTAGTGCTCGGCGAATCCCTGCGGAGATAGTTCCATAACCACCATCACCATGCATTGTGTTGCCAGAACTCATCTACTGCTTCGGCCGTCTTGCTGGATCAAGAAGGCGAGGACGTCATCGAGCTGAACGTGTGTTGAACGCGGAGGTGTCGTGCTTTCGGTACTTGATCGGGTGGATCGTGAAGGTGTACGACTACATCAACCGCGCTGATAAACGCTTTCTCTTTACGATCTACGAAGGTACGTAGACATACTCTCCCCTCTCGTAGCTACGCATCTCCATGGATAGATGATACGTCTCCAACGTATCTATAATTTTTTATTGTTCCGTGCTATTATATTATCCATCTTGGATGTTTTATATGCATTTATATGTTATGTTATATTATTTTTTTGGGACTAACCTATTAACCTAGAGCCCAGTGCCAGTTTATGTCTTTTCCTTGTTTTTGAGTTTTACAGAAAAGTAATATCAAACGGAGTCCAAATGAGTTGAAAATTTATGGTGATTTATTATGGAACAGAAGAAGCCCCCGAAGCACAAGATTAGGGCCATAAGAGTCCCGAGGAGACGGCAAGGGTGGATGGTGCGCCCCCTACCTTGCCGCTGCCCCGTAGACCCCCCTGACTTGAAACCGACGCCAAAAATTCCTATAAATCCAGAAACCCCCAGAAAGAAACCTAGGTCGGGAGTTCCGTCGCCGCAAGCCTCTATAGCCACGAAAAACCAATTGGGAGCCCGTTCCGGCACCCTGCTGGAGAGGGAAACCATCACCGGTGCCCATCTTCATCATCCCGACACTCTCCATGATGAGGAGAGAGTAGTTCACCATCGGGGCTGAGGGTATGTACCAGTAGCTATGTGTTTGACCTCTCTCTCTCTCTCGTGTTCTTGATTTGACATGATCCTGATGTACCGCGAGCTTTGTTACTATAGTTGAATCTTGTGGTGTTTCTCCCCCTCTATCTTCTTGTGATGAATTGAGTTTTACCTTTGAGGTTTCACTATGATCGGATTAAATACTATTATGGATTTGAGAACACTTGATGTATGTCTTGCGTGGGATACCCGTCGTGACAATGGCGTATCCTATTGATTCACTTGATGTATCTATTGGCACTCAACTCGTGGATTCCCGACGTGACATTGGGGTAATCTATGCATAGGGTTTGATGCATGTTTTCGTCCTTGTTTCTCCAATATAAATCTTGGGGCACTCTTTGAGGTTCTTTATTTTGGATTGAATATTATGAATCTGAAGTTGTTTGATGCATATCATATAATAGACCCACGGATACTTGTGGTGGCATTGGAGTATCTAGGTGACATTAGGTTTGATTGATGTGTGTCATATGGTGTTATTTTACCACGAACTCTAGGGCTGTTTGTAACACTTATAGGAATAACTCAATGGATTGATCGTAAAGAATAACTTTGAGGTGGTTTCATACCCTACAAGCAATTTCATCTTATGTTCTCCGTGATAGGAACATTGGAGTGACTTTTGTTGCATGTTGAGGGATTGCCATATGATTTAATTGTGTTATCATTGTTGAGAGAACTTGCACTAGTGAAAGTATGAACCCTAGGCCTTGTTGCCAAGCATTGCAATACCGTTTTCGCTCACTTTTGTTACTAGTTACCTTGCTATTTTTATATTTTCAGATTACAAAAACCCATATCTACCATCCATATTACACTTGTATCACCATCTCTTCGCCGAACTAGTGCACCTATACAATTTACCATTGTATTGGGTGTGTTGGGGACACAAGAGACTCTTTGTTATTTGGTTGCAGGGTTGTTTGTGAGAGACCATCTTCATCCTATGCCTCCCACAGATTGATAAACCTTAGGTCATCCACTTGAGGGAAATTTACTATTGTCTTACAAAACTCTGCGCTTGGAGGCCCAACACGAGTCTACAAGAAGAAGGTTGTGTAGTAGACATCAAGCTCATTCCTGGCGCCGTTGTCGGGGATGTTAGTGCTTGAAGGTATATCTTTAGATCTTGCAATTGAATGTTTTAGTTTCTTGTTTTATCATTAGTTTAGTCTATAAAAGAAAACTACAAAAAAAAGGAATTCAGGTTGCCTCATATGCTTCATCTTTTTAATGTCTTTCGTGAGAATGATGGAAATGAAAAATGTGCTCAAGTGTTAGAAGAAGAAGTCAATAAAATGCAATGTTGTTAGTGTGCTTTCTTTCAATATTCATGATACTAGTGATGATTGCACTAGTCATGATAAAGAAGTTTCTTATAAACATGTCAATTTTTGTGGAGTGAATATAGTTTGTGAAGACATGCCTTATAGGGATGATAGATATTGTAAGAAGCATAAACATGATGAAACCAATTGATGCCTTAAGGTGATAGATAAATTTGCTACAAAATTATGCTCTCTTCATCCCATTACTTGTGAAATTTGCAATAGAGTAGGTCATCTTAATTTTAAATGCATACTTTTTCATGATCGAATCGTGACCCAATATTGCAATAACTTGATAACCCTTGAACTTTATAATGAACTTTGTTTATTTTTGGGGTGTGAAGAATTGTCACATAAAAATTGTTGGTTTGAAGCATTCATATTTACCGACCATGCTGAAACTACTCTTAAAGAAATCTATACGTTTTGTGTGGTAAATTGCAATGATAATGTTTATATTGCCAACTATAGAAAGATGGGAAAACCCTTAGAATATAAAAGAAATGCTAATGAAAGGGTAAAGCTCTCCACTTTCCCTCCTATTGTGATAGAGGCAAAGGTGTCCCGATGTTTCGATGAGATAGCAATTGTTTTTTGTGGGAGTCGAGTTTGACGATCGGACTACGAACGTGCAAAGACGTCGCGCCTTAGCAATCGCTAAACCAACTTCCGAGGAGTTATTGACCACGCCGGAGCACGATCAACCTGACCACGAGGGTCTATTTCCTTCGAGCAAACGAAGAACAAGTAAGAAACTGAGATTGCAATCTGGATATTGCGAATAAAAGAGGAAAGGTTTATTAGTGAAGGTGGGGTTCTGTGACGCCTTTGTCTGGTCGTTGAACACAAACGAAGTACGCGAAGTTGTAGCTATGGCGAACTTTTAATCTAAACAAAACCCAAAGTCTAAACGACGCCTAAGGGCTGTATATATGGAGGAATAGGGGGGAATTTCGTGGCCCTTGTGGGAGGGGTCCGAATCCAACCCTAACTCTTGTTTCCCCACACATACGGACTCTAAAAACAGCCTATACTTAAGTATTTCAAAATTACATGGGCCTGGCCCAATAATAAGGTGACGCAGCACCTAGAATAGCCTCTGGACGAAATTTATGGAGTGGCATCTTGTATATTTCGTCCAAGGCTTCATGCACTCCTTATGGTGGCTTAAAAGTCCTGAAATCATCACTTGTAACTCTGTTCTGGTTCCCCTTGCGCATGCCATCATCTCCAAGCTTGGTCTTGCTCCAGTGTTCATCCCTCTTATCCATGCCAGGCCCTTCATTTGTAAGCAAAACAAATGTATCCAATTTAGGCAGCATCATATTCTCATGAACATTAGAATCATTACCAAGAAACGAAAGTACCTGGTAATACAATTGGCGTGCGCGAGCTCTAGTAATTGGTCCAGTATGTATAGCAGCAGGGGTTGTGGGTGTAACAATTGTATTGCTGTCCTCATCATATTGTCTCTCGTGATGAAACAGGTTACAAGAATGAGCTCCCTATGCGACCAATCTCATCAATAAGGAGCTCCAAAAAGTTGATTAAACCCACACATGGTGTGGAGAAGAAAAAGAAATGACGTAGAAGCAAAGGTAAAAAGGTATCCCTCCCAAATGATGTTGCTCCTATTATTGTTATGCCTCATGAGAGTGAATCAAAAAAAATATGGAAGATGATATACTTGATGATGATATTGATTCTTTGCCTTATGGTACAACGTCCAAAGAAACTATTGAGGATGATTTTGTTATGCCTATTACTCATAGTAATGATACTTGTTATAATCTTGAGAATCTTTTTGGCACCAACTATAAAATTGTGATGATCATTTGCTATACTATTGGTGCTATTTATACTATTAATGATGAGAGTGATTATGCCTATGATATGCAAAGCCACAAGCTTGGGGATGCTATGTTTGATAAGAATGACATGTTTGAGAATTTAATTGCTGCAAGTAATGTTTGTCCCAAGCTTGGGGATGCTATGTTTAACGAAGATGATATTTTTAGTCCCCCAAGTTTTGATGTGCAAATTTATTATGATGATAGCATGCCTCCTATGTATGATGATTGCAATATTTATGAAAGTGGGCTTGGAAGAGTGTCAACTGTAGATAATAGTTATCCCACTATTTTGGAGGGTGTTGAATCTTATTATAATGATAAAAGTGGATTTGGACAGGTGATGACTTTATTTAGTAATGATTTCACTATCTTGGAAGAGGTTTCAATTGATTATGATGAGAACAAAGTTGCTACTTATGATGATTATTTTGATGACACTTATGTTATAAAAGTAGTGATGATTATATTTATAAAACTTGTCATGATTATGATTACCCTTTTCCTGAACATTACTCTTTTAATGTGGAAATAATTTATAGTATTCGAGTTTCTTATGACACTCCCACTATTCTGAATGAGAAGAATTTTGCTTATGTGGAGAGTACTAAATTTTCTATGCTTGTGGATAATGAAAATAATGCGTTATGTGATGGTTATATTGTCAAATTCATTCATGATGCCGGGATCATGTACCGGCTCAAGAATTGCGGATGATTCCAATTACTTGTCCGTTTGAAGTCTGGGGACTTGACATGGTTGGGCCTTTCAAAAGGTCCAAAGATAAAAAGACCCACCTCTTGGTGGCGGTTGATAAGTTCACAAAGTGGGTTGAGGCAGAGCCAGTCAGTAAGTGTGACCCAGCCATGACGGTTCAATTCAGGGAAAAGGTGATCTTTCGCTTTGGTTTTCCACACAGTATTATAACTGACAATGGTACTAATCTGTCCAAGGGTGCCATGGAAGAGTTCTGTCAACGTGAGCATATCCGGCTTGATGTTTCATCAGTAGCTCGCCCCCAATCCAATGGGAGGCTGAAAGAGCGAATAAGGAAATCTTGAAAGGCATCAGACCCCGGCTTATGGTTCCTTTGCAGTGGACGCCGGGTTGTTGGGTAGAAGAGTTACCTTCTGTAATATGGAGCATCAATACTACCCTTAACAGGTCTACGGGTTACACACCTTTCTTCATGGTTTATGGTGTAGAGGCGGTTCTACCTAGTGACATCCGTCATGACTCGCCCCGCCTGGCGGCTTACGTTGAAGCTAATAATGAACAAGCCCGTCAGGATGCACTTGACCTGTTAGATGAGAAGCGCGACTTGGTAGCAGCTCGCTTGGCGATTTAGCAACAAGATCTGCGCCGTTATCACTGCCGCCGGGTTAAGTCCAGAACCTTTCAAGAAGGTGACTTGGTGCTCCGGCTCATCCAGGATTAGTCTGATGCACAGAAGCTATCCCCACCTTGCGAAGGAATTGCTCGGGTTCACTTAACAGCCAAGGGATCGATCGCTCAGGTTTAGTAACGTAGCTAGTGCAATCGCTTGGGTTCAGTAGGTGAACGCCTCACCCGGGTTCAGTTAGAGCCCAATGCCTCGCATGCACATGCGTACGATACGAGAGAAAATGTGCAAACCTCCGTGCATCGCTCGGCCCCGATCACCCACCGTAACCGGGAACTCCAAGATATTTTCCTCGCCCTCGCTTCTACCATGATTTTTCCGTCAGGGACAGCCCAAAGAATTTCATGCAGTTGCGTGTCTGGCCCACCCAGGACGAAAAGCCCATTTTTTGTCATGATTTTTGTCATAGAAGTAGGAACCCACCACATCTATGATGATACGTGTTTTTGTCACAATTATCGTCATATAAGTGTCATAAGCATGACAGATTTTTTCCATTCAGGCCAAAATGTCATGGATGTGTCTTTTTTAGTGAAAGCTTCAGAATACTGGCTATGTCATCGACGACTTGGACATGCTGGCTTGAGGGACTTGAGCAGACTCGTCAAGAAGAAGCACATCATTGGTGTCGAGGGCGTCAAATTCGTCAAAGATCACCTTTGCGGTGTTTGTGAGGCTGGAAAGATGACCAGATACAAGCACTCCGCGAAGACAATCATGACCACTACTCGTCCCTTCGAATTAATTCATATGGATCTCTTTGGTCCTACTCATTATGCCACACTAGCCAATGCAGCATCTCTCTACGAATTCGTCATCGTTGATGATTATTCTTGTTACGCCTGGGTGCATATTGATGGAAATATGCTCTAGAGGCAATAATAAAATGGTTATTATTATATTTCCTTAATCATGATAAAGTTTTATTATTCATGCTAGAATTGTATCTACCGGAAATTTAAATACATGTGTGGATACATAAACAAATACCGTGTCCCTAGTAAGCCTCTACTAGACTAGCTCGTTGAGCAAGAGATGGTTAAGGTTTCCTAACCATAGACATGTGTTGTCACTTGATAACGGGATCACGTCATTAGGAGAATGATGTGATGGACAAGACCCATCCGTTAGCATAGCATATGATCATTCTGTTTATTGCTACTGGTTTCTTAATGTCAAATACATGTTTCTTCGACCATGAGATCATGCAACTCCCGGATACCGGAGGAATACCTTGTGTACTATCAAACGTCACAACATAACTGGGTGATCATAAAGATGCTCTACAGGTATCTCCGAAGGTGTCTATTGAGTTGGCCTGAATCAAGATTGGGATTTGTCACCCCATATATCGGAGAGGTATGTCTGGGCCTTCTCGGTAATACAGCATCACAAGAAGCTTGGAAGCAAAGTGACTAAGGAGTTAGTTATGAAATGATGTATTACAGAGCGAGTAAACAGACTTGCCGGTAACGAGATTGAACTAGTTATGAAGATACCGACGATCGAATCTCGGGAAAGTAACAAACCGACAGACAAAGGGAATTACAAATGTTGTCATAAGGTTCGACCAATAAAGATCTCTGTAGAATATGTAGGAACCAATATGGGAATCTAGGTCCTTCTATTGGTTATTGTCCTGAGAGGTTTCTCGGTCATGTCTACATCATTCTCGAACCCGTAGAGTCTGCATGCTTAACCTTCGTTGACGATATGGTTTTATATGAGTTGTGTGAGTCGATGACCGAATGCTGTTCGGAGTCCTGGATGAGATCACAGACATGACGAGGAGCTCCGGAATGGTCTGGAGGTAAATATTGATATATAGGACGATGCTATTTGGTCACCAGAAAGGTTTTGGAAGAACCGGGTATTTGTCGGAGTGCCGGAAGGGGTTCCGGGAGGCCACCGGTAATGCGGTGGGCCTTATGGGCCAAAGGGGGAAGCACACTAGCCCACAAGGGGGCTGGCGCGCCCCTCCACCCCTGTCCATGCACCAAGGAGGTACGGACGGAAGGGGGAGGCACCCTAAGACAGTCAACCCCCTTTCCTTCCCCCCATGTTCAAATATGATGGGGGTGGGGGTAGGCGGGCCTCTAGGGAAGCCGCCGGCCACTTGGCGGAGCCCTAGGGCTGCCTTCCCTCCCCCTCCACCTATATATATACATATATATATATATATATATATATATATATATGGAGAGAGAGGGGCAACACACACATGATCCCCAAGCCGTTTGCGGCGCCCGTCTCCCTCTAGTTCGTCCTAAGTCATATTTTCGTAGTGCTCGGCGAATCCCTGCGGAGATAGTTGCATAACCACCATCACCACGCATCGTGTTGCCAGAACTCATCTACTACTTCGCCCGTCTTGCTGGATCAAGAAGGCGAGGACGTCATCGAGCTGAACGTGTGTTGAACGCGGAGGTGTCGTGCTTTCGGTACTTGATCGGGTGGATCGTGAAGGTGTACGACTACATCAACCGCGCTGATAAACGCTTTCTCTTTACGATCTACGAAGGTACGTAGACATACTCTCCCCTCTCGTAGCTATGCATCTCCATGGATAGATGATACGTCTCCAACGTATCTATAATTTTTTATTGTTCCGTGCTATTATATTGCAATGATATCAAGTTTCCTCTCTATGTGTTGAAATTTTTGAAATTATGCTTGCTTCACCTTCCTATGCTAGATGATGCTTGTTCCCATAAATTGTTTTCTCACAAAATCCCTATGAATAGGAAGTGGTTTGGACTTAAATGTGCTAGTCATATTCTTCAAGATGCTCCCATTATGTTTCAATTCTTATCTTCTATGTGAGCATCATTGAAATCATCATGCCTAGCTAGAATGGCATTAAAGAAAAGCGCTTGTTGGGAGACAACCCAATTTTTACCCATATTGTTTTTGTGTGTTCACATGATTATGCTACTATAGTAATCATGTTTTATAGCTTTTGTTTCAATAAAGTGCCAAGTAAGACCTCTGGGACGATCTATGGTGATAGTTGATTTGATCTTGCTGAAAAACAAAAACTTTTGCGCTCACTTTTAGAATTTTAGAAATTCACAGAAGCATGCTTTTGATATGAATTTTTTACACAAGATAGATATACAAATTGCCCATGTTGTCCTAAATTTTCAGAATTTTTGGAGTTACAAAAGTATACAAAGTTTCCAGATTACTACAGATTGTTCTGTTTTTGACAGATTCTGTTTTCATTGTGTTGTTTGCTTATTTTGATGACTCTATGGGTAGTATCGGAGGGTATGAACCATGGAGAAGTTGGAATATAGTAGATATAACACCAATATAAATTTAGAATGAGTTCACAATAGTACCTAAGCGGTGATTTGCTTTATTATATTTACAGATCTCATGAGTTTTCTGTTGAGTTTTGTGTTGTGAAGTTTTCAAGTTTTGGGTAAAGATTTGATGGACTATTGAATAAGGATGGCAAGAGCCTAAGCTTGGGGATGCCCAAGGCACCCCAAGGTAGTACTCAAGGACAACCAAGCATCTAAGCTTGGGGATGCCCAAGGCACCCCAAGGTAATATTCAAGGACAACCAAGCATCTAAGCTTGGGGATGCCCCCGATGGCATCCCCTCTTTCATCTTCGTTCATCGGTAAATTTACTTGAGGCTATATTTTTATTCACCACATGATATGTGTTTTGCTTGGAGGATCTCATATGATATGAATCTTTGATTTTTAGTTTGCCACAATCTTCCTTGCTGTTCACACCTTTTGAGAGGGATACACATTAATCGTTAATTTATTAGAATACCCTATGTGCTTCACTTCTATCTTTTGAACTGGGTAGTTGCTCTAGTGCTTCACTTATATCTTTGTAGAGCACAGCGGTGGTTTTATTTTGAAGAAATTGTTTAACTCTCATGCTTCACTTATATTATTTTGAGAGTCTCTCTAAATAGCGTGGTAATTTGCTTAGGTTATGAATTTAGTCCTAATATGATGGGCATCCAAGTGGGATATAATAAGAACTTTCATATTAACTGCATTGAATACTATGAGAAGTTTGATTCCTTATGATTATTTTGAGATATAAAGATGGTGATATTAGAGTCATGCTAGTGAGTAATTGTGGATTGTAGAAATACTGGTGTTAAAGTTTGTGATTCCCGTAGCATGCACGGATGGTGAACCGTTATGTAACGAAGTTGGAGCATAATTTATTTATTGATTGTCTTCCTTATGAGTGGCGGTCTGGGACGAGCGATGGTCTTTTCCTACAAATCTATCCCCCTAGGAGCATGCATGTAGTACTTTGTTTCAATGACTAATAGATTTTTGCAATAAGTATGTGAGTTCTTTATGACTAATGTTGAGTCCATGGATTATACGCACTCTCACCCTTCCACCATTGCTAGCCTCTCTAGTACCGCGCTACTTTCACCGGTACCATACACCCACCTTATACCTTCCTCAAAACATTCACCATACCTACCTATTATGGCATTCCCATAGCCATTCCGAGATATATTGCCATGCAACTTCCACCATTCCGTTTATTATGACACGCTTCATCATTGTCATATTGCTTTGCATGATCATGTAGTTCTTTTGTTCTAGTATCGAGTTGTAATTCTTGAGTTGTAATGTAAATAAAAGTGTGATGATCATCATTATTAGAGCATTATCCCATGTGAGGAAAGGATGATGGAGACTATGATTCCCTCACAAGTCGGGATGAGACTCCGGACAAAAAATAAAAAAAAAGAGACAAAAAGGCCAAAGAAGCCCACAAAAAATCAGAGAAAAGAGAGAAGGGGCAATTGATGCGGAGCATCCCAAGGTCATCACCATGGACCCACCATCATCTCACCAAGTGCCTAGTCGACCCATGACACGATCACGTGCAAGAGCTCTCCAAACCGAGGTGACATCTCTCCTCTCACAATTCCACTTCGATGAACATGAGACATGGCTACTACCTCAAATGGAGACGTTGTGCATACTCACGTATCAAGGAGTCAGCCATGGAGACACCAAGGAGCAAGGAGAATCCGGAGAGGAAGATGGATGTGAAGGCGGAGAAGAAGAAGGGCAAAGTCAGCAGAAGCCCAGGCGATCCGGACCGCCGTCCGGACGATCCGGCTCCAGCCCGGACGATCCGGACCATGGCCCGGACGATCCGGATACACAGCCCGAGGACACCCGAAGCTTCACCACGAAGCTGGATCATCCGGACCCAGTCCCCGATCATCCGGCCACACCCGTACGTCCGGACCAGGACCCGGACATCCGGACCTCCCGCGGCGGCCACGACACAGCCGGATCATCCGGACGCCGACCCGGATCATCCGGGCCCCTAAAGCCCGGATCATCCGGACCAACATCCGGATCATCCGGACAGTGCCTGCGTGCATGATGTTGGGCCGAGGCCCATGTACCCCTTCGCCCCCCAACTTCTATATATACTACTCCACCACCTCTTTCTAGGGTTAGCATTGGTTTAGCTCATATGTGAGATAGAGCACTTGCTCATCCATACGGATCTACTCCTCGAGAGAGACCGCGACCCCTCTTCGGAGAAGATCCATGTTGGATTCAAGACCCCCTCTTGAGTGGCCCCATCAAGACCTCCTCACGGAGAAGAACCGGTTATGTATCGTCCCTTGTTGATTTTGGACCATGTGATCTCTATGTGTACTCGGATCTAGCATATGTGTGACTATATCTTGTTGGTTTGAGAGTTCCTCTTGTGTTTTCCCTCGTCTTCCCCTCATGTTCTTCGTGTTCTTAGTCGGGATCTGATCCTTCGTGAAAGATCGGCCGTTTAGGGTTCCACCCTACATCATCTTGGTATCATGAGCCATGTTGATCACGATTTCGGAGCCTCCCCTCTTCGTTTTCTAGCTTGATTTTGTTGTTTTTCATCCTAATCCGAAAATACCCACAAAAATAGCCCCCAAATTTTTTTCTTGTGATTTGTGAGTTTTGATGAAGTTTTGTTGGTTTTGATCCGTGAATTTGTTGTATTGCAAGTGGATCTTACCTTTCCCCACCATCTCCACCTCGCAATCCATCCAAAATCCGCGAAATCATCGAATTTGACCCCGTTTTCTAGTTCATCCCGAGCCATCCCCGAGCACAGTTGACCCGCCCGGATCATCCGGCCCCTGGCCCGGATCATCCGACTTCCTCTGCCAAAACTGCATTTTCTGCAGTTTTTACCCACCGCCACCTACGCCTCCGCATACCCCCTTCGACCACCACCACCTAACTTCCGCAAACCCTTTCAAACCCAAAACCTACCACCACTTGACCGCTACCTACTCCAACACCTTTTGCCGCATTTGGTTTTGAGAATTTGAGTTGTGGCTCACCGCTTCCTAACGTGTTTCGGCTACTTAGGGACGGTTCGACATCAACATCACCACCGCTCATCTTCGCCAAGGACTACTACGAACGGCTACATCACTTTGGTATCAACCTCATCTTGGTATTGTGATATCATCATACTCTCTTGCATTTGCATTGATAACCCCATAGCCTTACTTTTGTGTCACTTACCCATCGAGACTAGCCTTTGAGTATTGCCGGCAACGTGACTTGTGCACATTAGTGATCATACTCCCCATAGCATACATACCATATCATCGTGTTGCATATATTGGAATCATCTCTTGTGTCACAAAGTTGTCCTCTCATACACAATTTCTATCTTGGTTCGTGAAGCATTGCATGAGAAAAGAGCTCAAACAACAAAGAGCCAAACAAGCTTTTAAGCAAAAGGGAAAGATAAGCAAAGAGCTTATAAGCAAGAACCATAGCATCATACAACATTAAGATTGTCATACTCGGTCATCTCGGATCATATCATCGGAACATCATACATAGAGCATACTTGGGATAGAAGTCATTGCATTTTTGCTTAGTAGGTTGTGCACAAGTTCATATCCGCCTATTGTGCAATCGTGCTAGCGTCTCTCTAGTGTTGTGCAACAAGAGCATTTTCATGGATTCCACATTTTGGCTCAACCCTTGGTTGCACGACCCCACTTATCCTTTTGCGTGTGTGTTTCCGTGTACCATATCTTGCTATTGGTCTACTTGTTGTATTTACAACTTGCGAATCTTTTCCAACATTATTGAGTCTTGCTCACATCAAAAAATTTGTGCCACCATCCTAACCAAGCTCCACCATAAGCTTTTACTTGTGTAGGTGTGAGAAACCGACAAGAATTGGTACCAATTGTGCTATTTCCCTGTTACACATTGAGTGATCATTGATCCATCTTCAACATTGGTCAAGGTACATTTGGTGTAAGTTCTTCTCTTTCTCCCACTCACATTTTTGCTTGAAATGATTTATAGGCCAAGTACTTCTACCAACCGACTCCTCCTCGAGCAAGACAACGATCCGAACAACTACTCACCAAACTACACCTATTTGGAACGCAACGAGCCTTGCATGAAGAGCAACTAGAAATGAGCGACCGCATCGACAACCTCGCCACCGACTTGCGACTCTCCGAGCAACGTACAAGAGACTAATTCGACAACAAGCTCGACGAACACAAGCACGAGAACGACGCAAGAATGGACGAGATTCGCGCCTTGTTGGTCAACCGCTCTTCTACCACTTTGTCCTACTCAAGACGGAACCGCTCGAGTCGACACTCGGAGGACACCATCTCCGGTTCAAGTACCCCGACTGTCGTGGAGTTGTCACGGCAGATGTCCTAGTGAAAGGACTTAGTCGTGGAGCCATCGTAACTAGGAAGCAAGAAGGGGTTAATCGGGACAAAGGACACGAGGTTTATACTGGTTCGGCCCCTTACGGTGAAGGTAAAAGCCTACGATCCAGTTTTGAGTGGGATTGCTTATGTCTCGATAACTAGGGAGCGAATCCGCTTGACCTAGCTCTCGATTTGTGGTTACTTGCCCTGAACCGCCGCTGGGTCGTCTTTGATATACAGAGGTCGACGCCCAGCGGCTCATAGAGTCCCGGCCGGCTCATAAACAGTGTCCGGCTCGGTCTCTCTCTCTATTCCTGCCTTATAATACAAGTTACACATATATGGCGGTTTATCTCTACGGGCCTTAAGTCGCCCCTTTGGGCCTCGGGCCCTTAACTAACCCGTCATCTCCTGGAGTGGTCTTGGGCTTCATGAATCGTTTTAAGTATAACCCGGCGCCTCCTGGCGGGTCATACTAATAATTATATCCCCAACATTAGGCCCCAGATTGATTTGAACTGGTTCATGTCAATCTTCAACACCTTTAAGAAAAATCTTTTACTCTCTGTCAAACAGAAATTTGTAACCCGCCATGACGTCATCTTCTGGATTTGCAATGACCCGCCGTGACGTCATCTTCTGGATTTGCAATGACCCGCCATGACGTCATCTGTCATTAATTCATATTTTATTCAACATATCTCAACAGATCCTTATCTTTAATGACCATCTTTCAAATAGGCACGACCGGTCTTTCTTCATTCTCCCCCTTTCTGCCGTCTTCTTCCTCTCGCGACCTCACTGCTGCTCGAGCTCCGCCACCGCCGCAGCGCGCCTCGTCTTCCTCAACCCCGGCCGCTGCATCAACCTGAGCTTGTCCAGAGAACGGCGACGACCCTCCGCAGTAGATCTGTGCCCGTAAGTTTCTGCTTTTCCGCACCTTAGATCTACATTAGGGTTTGCGAGTTCTTCAGTGTTCTTTGTTGTTCATCATGGATCCTTCATAGATTCTCCGCCGCAGCCTCTTTTGATCTTAAAAAAGTATAAAACTCATGCGGTAGCTATTTCGCATCCATTTCAAATGCTAGCAGATCTCCTTCTTTTGTATAAAGCCTCTTTTAGAACTGATGAACTCCTCTGCACTGGTTTTTAGGTCTAGAATATTTTTCCTTTTCTGAGCATCCGTTGATCGAAAATAACGACTGCAATCTGTGAAACCTGTTTTTGTAACACTTAGTCAACGTCTGTGTTTTGACAGATCCGCCTAGTTATGGCGGCTCATACCACCGGTTTGTAACTATAATGTCCAATAGATAACTTCGAGCACATGTGGTGGCTCAAATAGCTTAACTGCTCACGGCAGCTTAAATAATCTGACACAATTAGCCATATACCATTAGGCCCCTTTTATAAGCCGCCATTGTGAATATGCATTGAAATACTTCTCTCCGGCTTAAATTTGAACCGGGAATTTTTACTCTGTCTTAGGCTTTCATCATAATGCCACCAAAAACACCCACTACATGCAACTGGGTTAAATCCATCGCCACAGACAGTACGCTAGATGATTTTGTAAAGACCGGCTATCTGCCGAAGAAGGAGGTCATGTCTTATCATGCTCCTAATCCAGAGGAAGAAATTCCTCAGCCCAAAGAGGGAGAAGTTATTATTTTCACGGATCACATGAACCGGGTTTTTTCACCACCCGGCTCAAAATTCTTCAGAGACGTCCTGCACTTCTTCGACCTCCGTCCTCAAGACATCGGACCCAATTCCGTGTCTAATATTTGCAATTTTCAAGTATTCAGTGAAGTATATCTTGGAGAAGAACCCAACATGTTCCTCTTCAGAGAGCTGTCAATCCAACGTCGGAGGGACGCCATCTTTCCTTATGCCAACCCGCCGAGTCATCCCAAAGACTGGAATCATACATGGTTCTATTGTCAAGACACTTCCCCGGCTGAAGAAATTCCTCTGCCCGGCTTTCGTGCTCTGCGTCTGGAATCTGACCATCCACTTCCGGATAAAATAACAGCCGCCGAACGCAAGACGCTCGCCCCCACTCTGGCCAAGATCAGGGCTCTTCTGGGGAATGGTTTAAGTGGCATCGATTTGGTCCGGGTCTGGGTTACTTGGCGGATTATTCCATTAAGCCGCCGTTCCGGTCTGATGTGCACCTATTCAGGCGAGCAAAATGATTCTCTTCGGCACAGTCCTGTCGATTTACCTGAAGACATCATTGACGATACAACAAAGTCACTTTTGAACGAGAGCCTAGCAGACCGTGGCAAGTTTTGCTTAAGTCCTTTTTGCAAGGCTAACCCGGCTCCAACGGTAAGCCGCCAAACTTGAGTAAGCTTACTTTTACCCTTAAGATTTTGTCTTTTACTCAGATTCTCACTGTTTTTCACAGGCTGACGACAAATTCTGGAAAGTCAAATATGATCATGAAGCTGCAAAAAAGGTCAGGAAGGCCAAGAAAGCCGCCAGAAAAGAGGCTGCAAAGAAGAAGGGCAAGAAAGCCACCGCCTCTGACTTGCTTCGGCTAGAAGAGTCTTCAGAGTCAGAGGTAACCCTTGACTGTCTTAGATCCTTTTTTAACCATCTTATTAACACTGATTACCAGCAGGAAGACACGGGAACCAGTCATGGAAAAGCTGAAGAGGTAACTATCATTTCCTCCGACTCCGAGCCTTTGCCAAGATAGAAAATCCAAAGAGTAACCCGGAAAGTAAGATTTTCACATCCCTTAGCTCATCACGATCCTCAATTTCTTTTGAAGTGACAGATTCATGAGAGCCGGAGGCAGACCCGGACCAGTAAAGATGCGGAACTCTCCTCCGGCTTACCCAATGCACCGAAGAAGCGCCGGAACGATGTCATCTCTGATTTAAATCCTTGTTATCCTTTGTCGGGTCTCACTCGTCAATCACTCAATTCTTCTGACTCAAATTATCAGGGAACTTCACCTTCCTCCGGCAAGTCAATGCAGTCCAATTTGCCGGCTTTTAAAACCGCTCCAGGGTAATGATAACCTGCTTATCTTGTGTTCATATCATTTTGTTATATTTGTACTGACCTTTTGACTTTATACAGCGGACAAGCAAAGCCCAGCAAAAGGGTGAAGAAGAACAAGCCGGCCGAAGAACCAATCTTAAATGAGCCTGAACTTGGAACGGCTGCACCTGAAACCTCCACTCATGAGCCGCCGCCTAAGCCAGCCCATGATATACCAACGCCCACTGCTGACCCGCCTGCCAAGCAAACCATCGATGGTTCTGAAAACCCAGAAGTCCCTAGCCCGGTCAGGACGGATGATCCTTAAGACCATGATGTCGTAATTACCAAGGCCAGCTTTGTTGAGCCGAGGAGGCCAACCGTGCTGGCCAAGTGTTCCGCCAAAGAGGAACTTCTGGAACGCCGCAAGGCTAAACTTGATGTTGCTGATTATACTCACATGAGTATTGGAGAAATCTTTTCTGGCTATATGAACTAAGTGCACAGCAGTCGTGACATCGAAATTGACATGGTAAAGCAAATGTATCAGAAATTTGAGGTAAAACCTTTGTCTCTGTATTCATTTATCCTTACTGTGTCAGCCCCCAAGTCTATTGCTTATGATGAATATGCTGTAGACTTTAGAAACAAACTTAGCAATATTAGTAACTTATTTGAATTAAGATACGGAAGAAATCCGGCTTACTCCGTAGTCCCCAAGGGCCGTCTTAAGCAGCATGTTTGAACCGGTCCTTATCATGCTTGAAGTAAATGAAACACTTTGTAACAGCAATATGCATTAGCCCCCAAGTGCCAAGTATCTTTGCTTGCAAAGTGCTTGGGACTTACTATCATGAACCGCCACTTTAAGCAAAATTCTTCAGTATACATTAGTCCCCAAGTGCCAAGTGTTATTGCTTGCAAAAGACTTGGGACTTAACATTGCCTCATGAAAATCATGATTTTAACCCGGTATTTGTATAGGCCACCAATATTCAATTTGAATCGGAAATATCTGACTTGAAGAATCGCTTGGAAGCTCAGGAGATTGAAACTCAAAAAGCCAACTCCAAATTTGAGTTCAGCGTATCTGAACAAGAAAAACTGAAAAAAGGCTTTGAAGTGGAGAAGAAGGCCTGGGCTGATGAAAAGATCGCCTTGATCAACCGGGCTGAGAAGGCAGAGGCGGCTCTTGTAGAAGCGACCGCCGAATTATCCGGTTTAAAACGCCATATATCTCAAATGGTCTCAGCAATCTTTGGTAAGTCACTCTGCTAGTGTTAGAGATGTGAATCTTTCAAATAAGCATAATATTGTCATCAACTCACCTGACATTGCAACGCAGGCCCCAGAAGTTCCAATCTGAACCAAAGCATGCTGATAAAGCTGAAGGCGGTTTATACGCTGGTGGAGCAACTCTACACCGGGTCTCAGCGTGCCTTAGCCGCAGTGGCCCTGTCAAATGAGGTTCCCACTCTCCTGTCGGATGTATTAAAGCGGCTTGCTGTGCTACCTCAGCGGTTTAAGGAATTAGGGCAATCTTCTGCGAGAGCCGGAGCCGTGGCTGCAATAAGCCGGGCCAAGGCGTGGCTACCGGAGCTAGACCCGGCCGACATCGCCATTGGGTATCCAAGCCTAAAGGAGGATGGCACACCTTTTGAATAGGAGGATTTCACCACTTGTGTTAAGGAACTACGCCCTGTGGCCACCCTGATTGCTGATGACATGGATCTTACCAAGTATCATCCGGGTTATGACGCCGAAAATCGGAGGATTCCAACGCCACATTATGAAGTGATCAGTCTGATCCCTCCAATTCGTAAGCATACCTTCGCCCCTGAAGTTGACCTGGCCGGATGATGATGAAGCTGAATTTGAAGCTTTGAATGGCATTGACTGGTCATCATCAATCTTCCAGGACAGGGAACAAGATGGAGGAGCGGAAAGGGATGATCCGGAAGCTTCAGGCCAACAAAACAACTGATCCGTCGGGCGGCTCATATTTGTGTTTTGCTGAAAAAACAATGTTAATCACTTGGACTCGGAGAGTCATGTAATAGGGTAGAAATAACTTGCTTTGCCGTGCCATCGTGCACGTGTTTGGTGCCCAACACTGTTAAGCCGCCATGTTATATTCACCCGTATTATACTTTATCATCCATTTTCCTTATGCTTTAAGAAAGTGTTGGAACTGCCCTGCATATAGAAATTAATCACAAGGCCCTTAGGAGTTTACCGCAAGGTGGGTCATATATCTTACATAAACCTGGATGCAAAAAGAGTCATAGATTAGTCGACTATCAATTATAGCTTTGAAATATAACTATAACATCATACCTGTGATCCTTTGATTTGTGCTGCCGGTTTATGTGACCCGGACAGTAAGGGTGGTTACCCAATCCTCTAGAAGCTGGTACTTCCACACACGATTATTGTGATATGCTGGCGACTTACTGGCCAAGGTTAAGCCGGGTTAGATAGAAGCTACTCATGAAACGCTTCAAATATGATCAAAAAAGTCTCAAGACAAACCCAAAAGATTGTTTGCAAAAACTTTTAGACAAAATTGACAGAATTTTGAGGCTTCTGATTCGAATATGATCAGTAAACCGTTCCAAAGGGGTTAAGCTAGGATTTGAATACGATCATGTAGCCCCCAGTGGCTTTGGCGTTGCGCCGATCAACAGGGTACCGACAGCTATGTTCTCGTTGGTTCGAATATGACCCATGTTTGAACAGGAAGCCCCCGAATGACCTTGAGAGTTTTTTAACGACGCTGATTCGAATACGATCAACGTCGGACCAAAAAGGGGTTGAGCTATGATTCGGATACGATCAAGAAGACCCCTAGAGAGTTTGGCAGTGTGCCGATCAAAAGGGTATCGACAGCTATGTTCTCTTTGATTCGAATACGACCTATGTTTGAACAGGAAGCCCCCTAGTGACCATGCGAGTTTAACGGCTAGATTCGAATACGATCATGAGCCGGACCAAGAGGGTTAAGCTAAATTCGAATACGATCAGCCCCCAATTGGTCGTTTTATAATTAGAATGATAAAGACATATGATTGTTGAGGATGAAAAGGACAGAGGTCCTGCTTCATTACTTATCATAATATAGACATCGTCAAAATATGTACATCATGAGAACCGGTGGCTCAAGTGTAGTAAGGCCAAAGATGAGCAATGTTCCACGGCCGGCGGGTCTCCTCCTCCGACTTACGTCAGTCTTTGTGCTCTCGAACATCGATAAGGTAGTATGACCCGTTGTTCAGGTTCTTACTGACCACAAAGGGTCCTTCCCAAGGTGGGGATAGCTTGTGTGCATCAGACTGATCCTGGACGAGCCAGAGCACCAAGTCACCTTCTTGAAAGGTTCTGGACTTAACCCGGCGGCTGTGATAACGGCACAGATCTTGTTGGTAAATCGCCGAGCGAGCTGCTGCCAAGTCGCGCTTCTCATCTAACAGGTCAAGTGCATCCTGACGGTCTTGTTCATTATTAGCTTCAACGTAAGCCGCCACGCGGGGCGAGTCATGATGGATGTCACTAGGTAGAACCGCCTCTGCACCATAAACCATGAAGAAAGGTGTGTCACCCGTAGACCTGTTAGGGGTAGTATTGATGCTCCATATTACAGAAGGTAACTCTTCTACCCAACAACCCGGCGTCCGCTGCAAAGGAACCATAAGCCGGGGTCTGATGCCTTTCAAGATTTCCTGATTGGCTCTTTCAGCCTGCCCATTAGATCGGGGGTGAGCTACTGATGAAACATCAAGCCGGATATGCTCACGTTGGCAGAACTCTTCCATGGCACCCTAAGACAGATTAGTACCGTTGTCAGTTATAATACTGTGTGGAAAACCAAAGCGAAAGATCACCTTTTTCATGAATTGAACCGCCGTGGCTGCGTCACACTTACTGACTGGCTCTGCCTCAACCCACTTTGTGAACTTATCAACCGCCACCAAGAGGTGGGTCTTTTTATCATTGGACCTTTTGAAAGGCCCAACCATGTCAAGTCCCCAGACTGCAAACGGCCAAGTAATTGGAATCATCCGCAGTTCTTGAGCCGGTACATGAGCCCGTCGTGAGAATTTCTGACAACCGTCACATTTACTGACCAGATCTTCCGCATCAGCATGAGCCGTCAGCCAATAAAATCCATGACGAAAAGCCTTGGCCACAAGGGATTTTGAACCGGCATGATGGCCACAATCTCCCTCATGAATCTCACGAAGAATTTCTTGACCCTTCTCAGGAGAAAAACAACGTTGAAACGTACCAGTGACACTGCGATGATGTAACTCCCCATTGACAATCGTCATTGACTTAGAGCGCCGGGTTATCTGCCTGGCCAAAGTTTCGTCCTCAGGCAACTCACCCCGGTTCATGTAAGCCAAATATGGCACTGTCCAATCTGGGATGATGTGAAGAGCCACCACCAATTGTGCCTCCAGGTCAGGAACAACCAAGTCTTCCTCTGTAGGCAATTTGGCAGAAGGTGTATGCAGAACATCCAAAAAAGTGTTAGGCGGCACCGGCTTACGCTAACATCCCAACCGTCTTAAAGCATCGGCCGCCTCGTTCTTTCTGCGGTCAATGTGCTCCACCTGGTAACCGTTGAAGTGTCCCGCAATGGCATCAATTTCATGGCGATAAGCCGCCATAAGAGGATCCTTGGAATCCCACTTGCCTGATACTTGTTGAGCCACCAAATCTGAATCTCCGAAGCACCTTACCCGGCTTAAGTTCATCTCCTTAGCCATCCGAAGACCATGGAGCAAGGCCTCATACTCAGCTGCATCGTTAGTACAGGGAAACATCAACCGAAGCACATAACAAAATTTGTCACCTCGAGGGGAAGCTAAGACAACTCCAGCCCCCGAGCCTTCCAATTGCCTGGACCCATCAAAATGAATAGTCCAATACGTGTTGCCCGGCTTTTCTTCAGGCATCTGCAGCTCCGCCCAATCGTTGATGAAGTCCACCAGTGCTTGAGACTTAATAGCAGTGCGTGGCACATACTTTAAACCATGAGGCCCAAGTTCAATGGCCCACTTGGCGACTCGTCTTGTGGCTTCTCTATTTTGAATGATATCTCCCAAAGGAGCAGAACTGACCACAGTGATGGGGTGACCTTGGAATTATTACTTAAGCTTCCGGCTTGCCATTAACACCCCATAAACAAGTTTCTGCCAATGCGGATATCTTTGCTTGGACTCAATAAGCACCTCACTGATGTAGTAAACCGGCCGTTGAACCAGATGTTCCTTGCCAGCCTCCTTGTGCTCCACCACAATGGCTACACTGACGGCCTATGTGTTAGCAGCCACATACAGCAATACAGGCTCCTTATCAATAGGAGTAGCAAGGACCGGCGGCTCAGATAACTGTCTCTTCAAATCTTCAAAGGCAGTATTAGCAGCATCACTCCAGACAAAGTCGCCCGTCTTCTTCATCATCTGATACAGCGGTATGGCCTTTTCACCTAACCGGCTTATGAACCGGCTTAAGGCGGCAATACGGCCCGCCAGACGCTGAATATCATTGACATACGCCGGCTTAGCCAAAGAGGTGATAGCCTTGATTTTCTCCGGGTTAGCCTCCATGCCTCTGTTGGAAACCAGAAAGCCCAAAAGCTTGCCAGCTGGCACTCCAAAAACGCACTTGGCCGGGTTAAGCATCATCTTATGGACCCAGAGATTATCAAAGGTTTCCTTCAGATCATCTATCAAGGTCTCCTTCTCTCTGGACTTCACCACAATGTCATCTACATAAGCATGAACATTGCGCCCAGTCTGACTGTGGAGACAGTTCTGCACACATCGCTGATAAGTCGCCTGGGCACTTTTAAGCCCAAAAGGCATGGACACATAACAGAAGGCTCCAAACAGAGTGATGAAAGCCGTCTTCTCCTGGTCCTTAACTGCCATTTTAATCTGATGATATCCAGAATAAGCATCCAAAAAGCTCAAACGCTCACAACCCGCCATAGCATCAATGATTTGATCAATACGAGGAAGAGCAAAAGGATCAGCCGGACAAGCCTTGTTTAAGTCCATGTAATCCACACACATCCGCCAGGTGCCGTTCTTCTTGAGTACAAGCACCGGGTTAGCCAACCACTCTGGGTGAAAAACTTCAACAATAAACTCGGCCGCCAAGAGCCGGGCCACCTTCTCACCAATAGCTTTACGCCTCTCCTCATTAAACCGCCGAAGAAACTGCCTGACCGGCTTAAATTTTGGATCAATATTGAGAGTGTGCTCAGCGAGTTCTCTCGGTACACCTGGCATGTCAGAGGGTTTCCATGAAAAGATGTCCCGGTTCTCACTGATGAAATCGATGAGCGCGCTTTCCTATTTGGGATCCAGATTGGCACTGATATTGAACTGCTTAGATGAGTTGCCTGGAACAAAATCAACAAGCTTGGTGTCATCGGCCAACTTAAATTTCATTACCGACTCGTGTTCCGTCGTTGGCTTCTTCAAGGACGTCATGTTTGCCGGGTCAACATTGTCCTTATAGAACTTCAACTCCTCTATTGCACAAACAGATTCAGCGTAAGCAGCGTCACCTTCCTCGCATTCCAAAGCTATCTTCCGACTCCCATGCACTGTTATGGTGCCCTTGTGACCCAGCATCTTGAGCTGCAGGTAAACATAACACGGCCGTTCCATGAACTTTGCATAAGCCGGCCGCCCAAACAATGCGTGATATGGGCTTCATATTTTGACCACCTCAAAGGTTAACTTCTCAGCCCTGGAATCATGCTTATCCCCAAAGGCTACTTCCAGCTCAATCTTACCCACTGGTTACGCCGACTTACCGGGCACTACTCCATGGAAAACAGTGTTGGATGTCTTGAGATTTTTACAAGTCAATCCCATGCGACGAAAGGTCTCGTAATAGAGGATGTTGATGTTGCTGCCTCCATCCATGAGCACTTTTGTGAATTTGTATCCACCAATTTGAGGTGCCACCATTAAGGCCAAGTGACCCAAATTGTCAACCCGGGGAGGGTGATCCTCCCTACTCCATATGATAGGCTGCTCAGACCATCTCAGATAACGAGGGACTGCCGGCTCAACAGCGTTCACGGCCCTCTTATGAAGTTTCTGGTCCCTTTTGCACAAACTGGTGGTGAACACATGATATTGTCCACTATTCAGTTGCTTCGGGTTACTCTGATACCCGGATTGCTGCTGTTGCTGACCTCCTTGGCCAGATTGCTGATGATAACCACCTTGGTTACCCGGAGGGCCCTGAAAGTTGGAATTTGAACCACCCCCCGGGCCATGAAAACCGCCGCCACCTGAACTGCCTCCAGGTCCGTGATGGCCGTCAAACATGTTAGAATTCTTGAAAGCCTTCATGATCGTACGGTCTTTCCATAGGTGAGTGGCTGGCTTCTCCCGGGTGCCATGTCTTGGACAGGGCTCATTTAGCAACTGCTCAAGGGTGGGACCTGACCCGCCAGACCGAGGAGGTGGCCTCCCCTTACGTCGCTGATTATTACCCTGCGCATTAGCCACAAACTCCGAGCTACCATCAGCCTTACGTTTATTATTACCTCCTTGATTTACCGGGTTATGCTGAAGACCCTTAGCATTGCCGTTCTTATTGCCCTTCCCTGTCTTTTCTTCGTCAGACGCGGGATCCTTGGTACTATCAGAATCGGCGTATTTGACTAGAGCCGCCAACAGCTGGCCCATATCATTGCAATCGCGTTTGAGCCGCCCCAGCTTCTGTTTCAGAGGTTCAAAACGGCAATTTGTCTCCAACATTAAGACTGCAGAGCCGGCATCCATCTTATCAGATGAATGTATTATCTCCTTCACCCGGCGCACCCAATGAGTCGTGGACTCACCTTCCTCTTTCTTGTAATTAGCCAAGTCCACAATCGACATGGGCTGCTTGCATGTGTCCTTGAAATTCTGAATAAAACGGGCCTTTAACTCGGCCCAGGAACCAATGGAATTAGGTGGCAGTCCCTTTAACCAAGTGCGGGCCGTTCCATCTAGCATCATAGTGAAGTACTTGGCCATTGCCGCGTCACTGACCTCCAGCAACTCCATGGCCATCTCATAACTTCCAATCCACGCCCCGGGCTATAAATCAGTCGTGTAGTTAGGCACCTTTCGAGGCCCCTTAAAATCCTTGGGCAAACGCTCATTACGCAAGGCTGGTACTAAGCAAGGGACACCCCCGGTTCTCGTGGTTGCGCCTGCTTAAATAGAAGTTGTCGGATGGACCGGAAAAGATTGGTAAGCCGCCCGCTCAGCCGCCTGCTGAACCGCCCGTTCTGCCTCTTGGCGTATCCTGTCCTGATCAACCAAATTAGGGGCTCCATCACGCGTCGGGTCACGCCCACATGGCTGGTCACGGCGCCGGGCGTTGCTTGAGACCGCCGCCGAGTCCATATGCCTGCTATAACTCGGGCTCCGGCTTGGGCGAGGGGTCGAATGAATCATGTCTCGACTATAAGAATATACCTCCTGTTGTGCCAGGGCCGTCTGAAGAAGTTCTCTGACCCTTCGTGTTTCGATCACCGTCGGAGAGTCGCCCTCCACCGGGAGAGCCGCCAATTGTGCCGCCGCAGCGATCATGTTCTCCAATGGGTTAGAGTAATGACCCGGTGGTGTTGGTACATACTGAGGTGGAGCAGTGTTCACTCGAGGAGGTTCCATCACCCGTGGTTGAACCGGCGTCTCAGCTCTGGGCGTCGTAGCCGGGTGGCGGTTAACAAGGTTGTCAGCCTATCCGTGAGATCTATTAGCACCTGAGCCGGCGGGCGCACAGGGCCTCCTGTCCCGGCTGCCGCTGACCCGGAGGTTATTGCTGTCGCAGCTGTAGAGTTTTGACCGGGTTGAGTGTCAGCCATAAAGATCCCTACTCTGCTCGGCGGCTCAAAGGGGTCCGAAATACTGCTGCTATCGGAACAGCCCCTAAGCCCGCCGTCTTGTAGTTGATACAACGAATCCGTCTCACCCATGGACGACTCACCGTCAAAATAGATGGCCGTCTCATCGCCAGACACGGATCCTTCCAGAAGTTCTCCTCCATGGATGCATCCCACGAAGGCACGCTTCATGGTGGGCGGAGCCTGGGCGGGTCTCGCACGCTGAGCCGTCTCGACGATGTCGGTGTAGATGTCCGGCTCAGGGCCCGGCTCGCCGATTCGGCCAATGAAGACGTGAATTCCGCCGAAGGGGACCCGGTGCCCGTACTCAATTGAGCCGGCGTCGGGGCCCCAGCCTGCGTCGTCGATGTAGAGCTTGCCGCGATGAATCTTGGTCATCCGGCCCACAGCGCACCCCTTGAGCCCTTCAAAGCTGCCCTTCAAGAACTCAAATCCACCATGCGCGAGCCCCACGGTGGTCGCCAACTGTCGTGGAGTTGTCACAGCAGATGTCCTAGTGAAAGGACTTAGACGTGGAGCCATCGCAACTAGGAAGCAAGAAGGGGTTAATCGGGAGAAAGGACACGAGGTTTATACTGGTTCGGCCCCTTACGGTGAAGGTAAAAGCCTACGATCCAGTTTTGAGTGGGATTGCTTATGTCTCGATAACTAGGGAGCGAATCCGCTTGACCTAGCTCTCGATTTGTGGTTACTTGCCCTGAAACGCCGCTGGGTCATCCCTTTATATACAAAGGTCGACACCCAACGGCTCATAGAGTCCTGGCCGGCTCATAAACAGTGTCCGGCTCGGTCTCTCTCTCTATTCCTGCCTTATAATACAAGTTACACATATATGGCGGTTTATCTCTACGGGCCTTAAGTCGCCCCTTTGGGCCTCGGGCCCTTAACTAACCCGTCATCTCCAGGAGTGGTCTTTGGCTTCATGAATCGTTTTAAGTATAACCCGGCGCCTCCTGGTGGGTCATACTAATAATTATATCCCCAACACCGACATTGAATACTCTTCATCGTACCGCGCGTCAAGATCGTCAAGCCAACCGCAATTCTCTACACGACACCGACTCTCAAGAGCATCGACATCGTGAAAACCAAGCTACATTTGCGCAAGCACAAGAACAACAACGTCAATGCCAACAAGAACAAGAGGAGCGAGTGCGACAACACCAAGATGCACAAGATGCCGAGGCACAACGACAAGAACAACAGCTTCGTGAAGCTCAAGCACTTGAGGCGTAACGTGCCCTCCGAGATTCAAGTCACGCCGTAGCCACGCGCAACCGGCTAGCTCGTGAGCAACAAGAAGCACTTCGCAATGAAGTTAAGGAAAGGATTTTTCAAGCTTGTGTGCATCGTTAAGTTCCTCGTCAAGATCGACAAGCGCCTCCTCAAGTTCGACAAGAGCATCAAGTTCATCGAGAGCATGAAGACAATTGAAATCCTCCAAGACAAGAGCAACATGAGGTCGACAACCCTCCTCGCCAAGAGCAACATGAGTTTGTCAATCCTCAAAGACATGGGCGTCATCATCCTCGACCCCAACACAATGAAGAGCAACAATACGGCAAGCTAAAGTTCACCATGCCCAAGTTCACCGGAAGCAATGACCCCGAAGAGTACATATCATGGGCATTGAAGGTTGACAAAATCTTCCGCTTGCACAACTACGAAGAAGAGAAGAAGATCGCAATGGCATCCCTTGAATTCCAAGACTACGTCCTCATTTGGTGGGAACAAGTCATTGAGCACCGAGAGGCAAGAGGTGAACCACCCGTCACTACTTGGGTGCAAATGAAGGATGTCATGAGAGCACGGTTCATGCCAAACTACTACAACCGCGACCTCTTCAAGAAACTCCAACTCCTCAAGCAAGGAAGCAAGAGCGTTGAAGATTACTACAAGGAAATGGAGATTTCCATGATAAGAGCCAATGTCACGGAAGATGATGAGCGAACTATGGCACGTTTCTTGAATGGACTCAATCACCCTATCAAGAAGATTGCCGACTTCCAACCACACTCGACCCTCATCGAGCTAGTGCATCAAGCTACCAAAGCGGAACGGCAAGTACAAGACGACTTCAAGTATGCCAAGTTCTCATACAAGTCATATGGCTTCTCTTACACCCAAGCTTCAACGACTCCAACAACTTCTACCTCAACCAAGCAATCTACAAGCAACGGCGACAAGTCAAGCTACAAGAAAACTTCGACAACCTCAAGTCGCCCTCCTACTACAAGCAACTTCAAGCCGAGAGCTTCATCATCATCTACCCCAACCGATGAGACCATCAAGACAAGTTCCTTCAAATGCTTCACATGCGGCGGCCGAGGCCACAAGTCCTTCGAGTGCACAAACAAGCGCACAATGATCCTCAACGACGACGGAACCTATGACTCAATGAGTGAAGGAGAAATCGAAGCCCTTGAGCAAGTGGCCATGCACCGGCAAGTGAGCAATGAAGATGAAGATGATCAAGTCTTTTGTGACGAAGATTCAAGCCCCACTCTTGTTGTCTCCAAGGTCTTGACTCTTCAACATCAACAGGACGAAGACCAAAGATGCCATATCTTCCACACCAAGGCCGGCATCAATGGAAGGTCCGTCAAGGTCATCATTGATGGAGGGAGTTGCCATAACCTCGCAAGTGAAGAACTATGCTCCAAGCTCCAATTGGTCAAAATGAAGCACCCGCACCCCTACAAGGTTCAATGGCTAAGCGACACCGGAACCATCCAAGTCGAGCATAGAGTACAAGTTTCTTTCAAGATCGGAGCTTACGAAGACACCTTGGAGTGTGATGTCCTCCCGATGACCGTTTGCCACCTCCTTCTTGGACGGCCATGGCAATATGACCGATGTGTCATTCACAATGGGCGTACAAACCACTATAGCTTCAAGATGAAAGGAAAGGAGTATGTGCTATGACCTATGTCTCCAAGCCAAGTGATCGCGGAAAAACAAGCAACCCATCATGGAGAGAATAGTGAGAGAGCGAACCACCAAAAAGAGAGTGAGCGCCACAAGCCCAAATTGAGTGCCTCCACGATGAGCGACAAGAAAAACTTAGTTCTATTTGCCACCAAACGTGAGATGAGAGTAGTGTGTGAGAACCCATCAAGTGTCCTACACTATGTCCTATTGTGGAAGGACAAGGCACCAAAAACTAACACCTCTCACAATCTACCTTTGGTGTTATCTTCTTTATTGCAGGAATTCCAAGATGTTTTCCCCGACGAGCTACCTCCGGGTCTACCTCCACTACGAGGCATCGAGCACCGCATGGACCTCATCCCCGGAGCGCCACTTCCAAACAAGGCTCCCAACCGAGTCAACCCCGAAGAAACAAAAGAAATAGAAAGGCAAGTAAAGCATCTCATAGACCATGGACATGTGCGCGAAAGTTTGAGTCCTTGTGCCGTACTGGTCATTCTTGTGCTAAAAAGAGACGGTAGCTTTTGCATGTGTTCCAATTGTAGACCCATCAATGCTATCACCGTTCGGTATAGGTACCCCATTCCACGTCTCGACGATATGCTAGACGAACTTAGCGGTGCCACTATCTTTTCGAAAATTGATCTTAAAAGTGGTTACTATCAAATACGCATACAAGAGGGTGATGAATGGAAACCGCTTTCAAAACAAAGTTTGGTTTGTATGAGTGGTTAGTCATGCCTATGGGTTTATCGGAAGCACCCGGTACTTTCGTGCGTCTTATGCATTATGTGTTTCGCCCTTATATTGGTGAATTTGTTGTTGTCTACCTCGATGATATCCTTGCTTTTAGCAAATTTCTCAAAGAGCATGTCACCCACCTTCGCACCGTGCTACAAACTCTTCGAAAAGAGCAACTTTGTGCTAATATGGAAAAATGCCTTTTTTGGTGTTGATAAGCTTGTTTTCTTGGGTTTTGTAGTACCTTCTAAAGGTGTTCATGTTGATGAATCTAAGATCAATTCTATTAAAACTTGGCCCCAACCAACCAATTTGCAACAAATGCGTAGTTTTCTTGGTTTAGCCGGTTTCTACCGTAGATTTGTGAAGGATTTTAGCACCATTGCTTCACCTTTACATGCTTTGAGCAAGAAGAATGCACCCTTTGTTTGGGGACCATCTCAAGATAGCGCATTCAATGAGCTTAAGAATTTTCTTACTCATGCTCCCATGCTTGCATTACCCAACTTTGACAAACCTTTTTAAATTCATTGCGATGCTAGTGGTAATGGCATAGGAGGTGTGTTAACGCAAGAGAAGCGCCCCATAGCATATATTAGTGAGAAACTTTCCGGAGCACAACTCAATTACCCCATCTATGACAAAGAACTATATGCTTTAGTGTGAGTTTTGCATGAATGGCAACACTACCTCCGCCCTCATGAATTCATCATCCATACCGATCACGAAACACTTAAATATCTTAAGGGTCAAACTAAGTTGAACAAGCGTCATGCTAAGTGGAGTGAATTTATTGAGTCTTTTCCTTATGTCATCAAGTATATTAAAGTAAGGAAAATGTCATGGCGGATGCGCTTTCCCGTATATGCTTGCTTGTTACTCAACTTGAATTGAATGTAATTGGTTTTGAACACATAAAAGACTTGTATGAGCATGATCCTAATTTTGCCATTCCTTATGCCAAATGTTTGACGCATACATCTTGGGAACGCTATTACATCAAAGATGGATATCTTATGAGAGCTAACAAACTTTGCATCCCCGAGTCTTCTCTTCGTTTGTTCCTTTTGCAAGAATCTCATGGAGGAGGACTAGTGGGACATTTTGGACGCGACAAGACCCTTGCTACGCTCTCCAAGAACTACTTTTGGCCTAAGATGTTCCGCGACGTCAACCGCTTCACCAACCGATGCTCTACATGTTGCAAAGCTAAGTCTAAAGCTCAATCTCATGGACTATATATGCCTCTTCCAATTCCGTATCAACCATGGGAAGATATTAGCATGGATTTTGTGCTTGGTTTGCCTAGAACTAGAAATGGCAAGGATTCCGTTTTTGTTGTTGTGGACCGATTCTCGAAAATGGCTCATTTCATTCCTTGCAACAAGATAGACGATGCTTCATATGTTGCCAATCTCTTTTGTAGGGAAATATTGCGTCTACATGGAGTGCCAAAGACGATTGTCTCGGACCGCGACGTTAAGTTCTTGAGTTACTTTTGGAAGACCTTATGCGCCAAGCTCGGAATCAAGCTACTATTCTCCATGGCATGTCATCCACAAACCGACGGCCAAATGGAGGTGACAAACCGTACGCTCTCCACTCTACTACGCGTGTTGATAAAGAAGAACATCAAGGAGTGGGAGGAGTGCCTACCTATCGCCGAGTACGCCTACAACCGTGCAAGAGATAAGACTACCGGCAAGTCCCCCTTCGAGGTCGTCTACGGCTTCAACCCGTTGTCCCCATTGGACATTCTACCTCTACCGCTACAAGAGCGCACAAACATGGACACGGTGCCCGAGTCAACCACCTCAAGAAGATGCATGAAGATACAAGGCACACCATCGAGCGTCAAGTACAACGACTCGCGACCAAGCTCAACGTCAACAAGCAACCCATGATATTCAACATTGGAGATCTTGTGTGGCTACACCTTCGCAAGGACCGCTTCCCCAACGAACGCAAGTCCAAAATTCTACCACGAGCCGATGGACCCTTCAAGGTGCTTGCACGCTACAACAACAACGCATACAAGATCGACATCGCACGCGACAAGTACTCATGAGCGACATCTTCAACGTCAAAGATCTCTCTCGGTACCATGGTGATGAGGATTTTGATCCGAGGTCGGATCTTTCCCAAGGGAGGGGAGATGATGCGGAGCATCCCAAGGTCATCACCATGGACCCACCATCGTCTCACCAAGTGCCTAGTGGACCCATGACATGAGCACGTGCAAGAGCTCTCGAAACCGAGGTGACATCTCTCCTCTCACAATTCCACTTAGATGAACATGACACATGGCTACTACCTCAAATGGAGACGTTGTGCATACTCAGGTATCAAGGAGTTAGCCATGGAGACACTAAGGAGTAAGGAGAATCCGGAGAGGAAGATGGACGTGAAGATGGAGAAGAAGAAGGGCAAAGTCAGCAAAAGCCCGGACGATCCGGACCGCCGTTCGGACGATTCGGCTCCGGCCCGGACGATCCGGCTACACAGCCCGAGGACACCTGAAGCTTCTCCACGAAGCCGGATCATCCGGAACCAGTCCCGGATCATCCGGCCACACCCGGACGTCCGGACTGGGACCTGGACATCCGGACCTCCCGCGGCGACCATGACACAGCCGGATCATCCGGACGCCGACCCGGATCATCCGGACCCCCGAAGCCCAGATCATCCGGACAGTGCCTGCGTTCATGATGTTGGGCCGAGGCCCATGTACCCCTTCGCCCCCCAACTTCCATATATACTACTCGACCACCTCTTTCTAGGGTTAGCATTGGTTTAGCTCATATGTGAGATAGAGCACTTGCTCATCCATATGGATCTACTGCTCGAGAGAGACCGCGACCCCTCTTCGAAGAAGATCCACGTTGGATTCAAGACCCCCTCTTGGGTGGCCCCATCAAGACCTTCTCACGGAGAAGACCCGGTTACCCTATGTGTCGTGGAATTGTCACGGCAGATGTCCTTGAACTAGGACTTAGTCGTGGAGCCATCACAACTAGGAAGCTTGAAGGGGTTATGCGGGACAAGGAACACGAGGGTTTATACTGGTTCGGCCCCTTACGATGAAGGTAAAAGCCTACGTCCAGTTTGGGGTGATATTGATTAGGGTTACGATCGCCAGGAGCTAAACAACTATTCCCAGCTCTCGATGAAATTGTTGTCCTTAAACCGCTGCCGGGTCGTCCCTTTATATAGGGAGGCTGACGCCCAGCAGCCCTTAGAGTCCCGGCCGGCTCATAAGAGTGTCCGGCTCGGACTCCAAACTATACATGCCTTACGCTACAAGTTTACTATAATAATGATTGTAACTACGGGCCTTGAGCCATATCCGGGTCTCAGCCCATCTCTGGCCCATCATCTTGAAACTTGGCTCCGGGCTTCTGATAACAACCGTACGAGTAACCCGGTCCCTCCTGGCGGGTGACTCTAAGGTCTATATTCTCAACATTAGGCCCCAGATTGATTTGAGCCGGCTCATGTCAATATTCAACTCTTCTGACCGAAAAAATCTCCGGCTTACCATTCATGGGAAGGCCATAACCCGGAGTGACGTCACCCTCTGGACTCCGGATAATCCGCCGTGACGTCATCCTCCATTAAGTCCGTTTTTTACTCCGCCAGATCCGCAACGGATCTTTGCTTTCACTGTCATTCCGAAAATCGAGGCGTCGTGAGGGGGAGATAACCACGCCGTGGTCTCCTTGAATCTCGCGCCCACTTATGACTTCGCCTTATAAATAGGCCGGCCCAACCTGCTCTTCTCACGCTCTCTTCTTCCTCCTCACGCCGTCGTTCCTCTGCCCGAGCTCCGCCACTGCCGCCGCCGTCGCGCCCCTGGTCTTCATCAACCCGGCCGCTGCATCACCCTGATCCGGACCAGATACACGGCGGCGACCTCCGCTCTTCTCCAACTCCGGTGAGTCTCCTTTGCCCTGTCAGATAGATCTACTGTAGGGTTTCGTCTGTGTTCTTCGCGTTCATCGCCATTGCCACAAACCTCGGTAGTTCTTGTAGCCACTGTACTTGGTTGATTTTTAACCTTGCATAGAACTAGTGCGGTAGCTGTTTGCCTCATTTCAAGTACCAGTAGATCTCCTTCCACTGTTTAAATGCTTCGTTCGAGCTCTAGAATATCCGCTCGTCTATTTCTAGGTCTAGAAAGTTTTCATTTCACCTGACCATTTTGATCCAACAAAGTTACTGCCATATGTGAAACCTGTTTTACCACACTTAGTAAAAACTGCAACCATTGAATCTTGGTGGCTTATATCTCCGGTTTAAAGAAAACATGCGCCATAGAACTTTCCGGTTTAAAGAGAACCATGCTCTGTAGAATCCTCCGGCTTAACTGTGGTAAAACCGTAGATAACCAACTTACTCTGAATCCCCCTGCGGCTTAAATAACCCACTGTATCTGAGTATATATCATTAGTCCCCTTCATAAGCCGCCACCTTAGTTTGAACGATGGAATCCGGCTTACAATTAACCCGGACACTTTTCTCTTTATCATAGACCACCAACCTTCACCATGCCTCCCAAGGCTCCTATCACTTGCAACTGGATGAGGTCCAACGTCACCGACGAAACCCTGGCCAATTTCGTTAAGTCCGGGTACTTTCCTAAGAAGGAAAGCATGTCCTACCGTGCCCCTGACCCGTCGGAAGAGAGACCACAGCCAAGGGACGGGGAGGTAGTGATCTTTGCAGACCATATGAGCCGGGGCTTCGCACCGCCCGGCTCAAAGTTTTTCAGGGACGTGCTCAACTTCTTTGACCTACGGCCTCAGGATATAGGACCCAACTCCGTATCCAACATCTGCAACTTCCAAGTCTTTTGCGAAGTGTACCTTGGAGAAGAGCCCAGTTTGCTGCTTTTCAGAGAGCTGTTCTACTTAAACCGCCAAAATGAGTGTGCCAACGGGCCAAGTCTAGAGTTAGGCGGCATCTCCATCCAGCGGCGTAGGGACTGTTTGTTCCCTTACGCAGAGCCGCCGAGCCACCCTAAGGACTGGAATATGACTTGGTTCTACTGCCAAGATACGTCCCCGGCTGACGAGAACCCGCTGCCCAGCTTTCGCCCAACGCGCCTAGAGCCGACTCATCCGCTATCCGACAAACTGACTGCCGCGGAACGCCAGCCTCTGCTTCCAACGATCAATAAGATCAAGGCCTGCTAGGCAATGGTCTGAACGGAATTGATCTGGTCCGGGTCTGGATCTCATGGCGGGTGATCCCATTGAGCCGCCGCCCCGGCTTAATGTGTGAGTACACCGGGCGAAAGGATGACCCGCAGAGGCACAGTCGCAATGATCTTCCAGAAGACGTTGCAGAGGAAGAGACCAAGGCTCTTCTAAACGAGAGCTTGGCAGACTGCGAAAGAACCGGGATAGCCCCCTTCTGCAAGACCAATCCAGCCCCAGCGGTAAGCCGCTGACTATAACTTTTATCTTCGTCTGCATATAACCTTCAACTGAACCGTTTTAAGAATCAATCATTGTATCTTTCAGGCTGATGATAAATTCTGGCGGGTCAAATATGACCATGAGGCGGCCAAGAAGGCCAGGAAGGCGAAGAAAGCCGCCAAGAAAGCCGCCCCTCGCAAAAAGGGAAGCAGACCCACTGCTTCGGAGCTATTGCAATTAAGCGACAGCTCCGAGTCAGAGGTAATCCTTAAACCTTTAAATTCTTGCCATATTTGTTGTTTGTTGCTGTCCGCCTTATCAACATTTGCTCATTGACAGGATGACACCGGCGCCAGTAACCCGGTGGTTGAAGAGGTAATGTCACTTTCCTCCGACTCGGAGCCGTTGCCACAGCTGAAAGTCCGAAGAGTAACCCGGAAAGTAAGCTTTTCACATCCATTAGCTCATCAAGATCCTCAATTTCTTTTGAAGCAGCAGGTTCACGAAAGCCGGCGTCACACCCGGGCCCGCAAGGACACCGACCTCTCCGCCGGGTTACCCGACGCAACAAGGAAGCGTCGCACTGAGGTTTTTTCTCACCTGTACCCTTTTCATCCGTTGGCGGGTGTTATCCGTCAGCCACCCAACTCTTCTGATTCCAATTATCAGGAGACCTCCCCCTCTTCGGGTGACTCCATGCAGTCAAGTCTGCCGGCCTTCAAGACTGCACCCGGGTAATAACAATCTCCTTACATTATCTGTCTGTACTTATTCTTTGTGTGCCTAACGCTTCTGTCTTTTCAGTGCCCAGGCAAAGCTCACCAAAAGAGCAAAGAAAACAAGGTCAGCCGGAGTGCCAGACTTGCCTGACCCGGAGGTGACGGCTCAAGAGCCGCCCGCTACCTCCGCCCCCGAAGCCACCATTCCAATGGACACGGCGCCTGAGGCCCCTGCCCCGACCACCAAGACAACGACCGAAGCATCGGTTAACCCGGAGGCCTCCGGCTCAGCCCCGCCAGCAGACGACCCGGACGTGGTAATCACCCGGACGGAATTCGTTGAGCCGGGGAGACCGACCGCGTTGGCCAAATGCTCCGCGAAGGGGGAGTTACTGCAGCCCCACCGGGTGAACCTGGACCTCTCCGGCTACACCGACTTGAGCATTGGAGAGCTCTTCTCTGGCTACATCAGCCAAGCCCACAAGAGCCGGGACACCGAGGTTGCCATGGTCAACCAGATCCAACAAAAATCCGAGGTACCCTTCTGCCGTCTTCTTACTTTACTGCATAGTTACCTTTGCCATGCTAGCCCCCAAGTCGATGACTTATACTTGAATATGTTGTAGACTTAGGTTCCGGCTTACTCAACTGAGCCGGCAGTACATAGATAGAGACGTTCAATATGCATTAGCCCCCAAGTGCCAAGTGCCTTTGCTTGGAAAGCGCTTGGGACTTATATAACACCTGTTAATTAACCCGGAAATACATGCAGGCTGTTGGCAAGAAACTAGAGGCGGACCTTGCGGATCTCAAGAGCCGGCTAAAGATGCAGGAGACGGAGACCCGGAAGGCAAATGCCATGTTTGTATCCAGCATCGCCACTCAAGAAAAATTGAAGACCGAGTTTGATGCTGAGAGGAAAGCCTGGGTCGAAGAGAAGGCCGCACTGGTAACCCGGGCGGAACAGGCGGAGAAGGCCCTCACTGAGAAGACCGCTGAGCTCTCCGGCCTAAAGCGCCAGGTTTCCCAAATGGTGGCTGCTATCTTCGGTAAGTCGCCTCACCGGCTTTCATCAAGTCTGTATATGTCATGATTCATTCTTGTCATCGGCTTATCTGATCTTGTTAAACAGGTCCCAGGAGTGCCAACCTCAACCAGAGCATGGTCACCAAGTTAAAGGCCGTGTACACCCTGGTGGAACAGCTCTACACCGGGTCACAGCGTGCCTTAGCTGTGGTGGCCCTATCCAACGAGGTGCCGGCTCATCTGGCCGAAGTCCTGCACCGGCTCGCTGTTCTGCCGCAGCGGATCCAGGAGTTACGACGGGCCTCCGCGAGAGCCGGAGCAATTGCCGCGCTGAGCCGGGCCAAAGCATTCCTGCCGGAGCTAGACCCGGCAGACATCGCCCTGAGTTACCCAAGCCTGAAGGAAGACGGCTCAGCCTTCGACCAGAAGGACTTCGCGGCATGTGTAAAGGCTGTACGCCCGGTGGCCACCCTCATCGGGAACGACACCGACTTAACCAAGTACCAGCCGGGTTATGATGCGGAGAATCAGAGGATTCCAACCCCTCGCTATGAAGCCCTCAATCTGATCCCTCCGGCTCATCAGCACACCTTCGCCCCGGAGATTGACTCGGCCGGGTTAATTGACGAAGAAGCCCAGTTCGAAGCTCTCAGCGGCATCAACTGGAAATCATCGACCTTCGAGCTCTTGGGATCAGCCAGAGGAGAAGACAGGAATGAGCCGGGGACATCAACTCAACGGGCATCATAAGTTAGCTGGCGGCTTATCAAACATTGTTCCATCTTTTAGACTTGAAAAATTATTGTAATAGAGTAAGTGCAACAATTTATCTCTGTCGTGTCATCGTGCACGTTTTGAATGCAAAAGCCCTTTGAATTTGCCTCTTTGATGTTTCTCCGGGTCATAATCATCCCTTTGTTTTTCTCAACCTCAAAAGATGCCTTTAAGTATCTACATAGAAAAGGCAAATCACAAGTCTCAAGGTGGCTTACCACCCTGAGAATCAGGTGTTTGAGATAAATAACCCGGAATATGAATCAAAAAAGACTGGTCCTTAATTACTCTGAACATAGCCGAAATAACACACTTAACAGCCTGTAAACAGCTTCCGGTTCAAATAACCCGGGCAGTGAGGTTGACACCTTAACTCTGATTTACTTGCTTTAATGACACCCATGATGTGCAACTAACACTGTAAACCAAAGTTAAACCGGCAAGTGAGACCCGGCCATGCATACCTCAGAATAAACTTCTGAAAAAGCAGAAGAACTTAGGGGCTTCCGGTTCGAATACGACCAAAGACCCGGCCCCAAGGGGTTAAGCTAAGATTCGGATACGATCATATAGCCCCCAGTGGGTGTGGCGATGCCAATCAAAAGGGTACCGACAGCTATGTTCTCTTTGGTTCGAATACGACCCATGTTTGAACAGGAAGCCCCCAAATGATTCTTAAAATTGTTTAACGACGCTGATTCGAATACGATCCACGTCGGTTCTCAGAGGGGTTAAACTTTGATTCAAATATGACCAAAAGGCAACTTCCCAATGAGCTCGGCACTTTGCCAATCAAGTGGGTATCGACAGCTATGTTCTCTTTGGTTCGAATACGACCCATGTGTGAACAGGAAGCCCCCAAGTGACCTTACTGATTACGGCTAAACTCGAATACGATCATAAGCCGGATCCTCCTTTAAGTCAGCATGTAAAAAACAACACACGCCTATTTGGAGGAGAAAAAAGGACAGAGGTCCTGCTTTATTGCTGATCATAATATATACATGTCTGAGATAAATATGTACACCACGCGAGCCGGTAGCTCAAGTGTAGTAAGGCCAAAGCTGAGCTATGTTCCACGGCCGACGGGTCTCCTCCTCAGATTTACGCAAATCTTTATGCTCCCGAATATCAATGAGGTAATATGACCCGTTGTGCAAGTTCTTGCTGACCACAAAGGGCCCTTCCCAAGGTGGGGATAACTTGTGTGCATCTGTTTGATCCTAGATGAGCCGGAGCACAAGGTCGCCTTCCTGGAAGACCCGGGATTTGACCCGGCGGCTATGATAACGGCGCAAGTCTTGTTGGTAAATCGCTGAACGGGCTGCTGCCACATTACGCTGTTCATCCAACAAGTCTAGAGCATCTTGGCGCGCCTGTTCATTATCCGTCTCAACATAAGCCGCCACGCGAGGTGAATCGTGACGAATGTCGCTGGGGAGGACTGCTTCTGCTCCATAAACCATGAAGAAAGGCATGAAGCCTGTAGACCTGTTAGGAGTAGTGTTGATGCTCCATAAGACGGAGGGCAACTCCTCCACCCAACAACCCGGCGTCCGTTGCAAAGGGACCAAAAGCCGGGGCTTGATGCCCTTCAGAATCTCCTGGTTAGCTCTCTCAGCTTGACCATTGGATTGGGGATGAGCCACTGAGGAAACATCAAGTCGGATATGCTCACGTTGACAAAACTCTTCCATAGCGCCTTTGGATAGATTGCTGCCATTGTCAGTTATGATGCTATGCGGAAAGCCGAAGCGGAAAATCACCTTTTTCATAAATTGAACCGCTGTGGCTGCATCGCACTTGCCAACTGGCTCAGCCTCCACCAACTTCGTGAATTTGTCAACTGCCACCAAGAGGTGGGTCTTCTTATCCTTGGACCGTTTAAAAGGCCCAACCATATCAAGCCCCCAGACCGCAAAGGGCCAAGTGATTGGGATCATCCTCAACTCCTGAGCCAGCACATGAGCCCGTCGTGAGAACCTTTGGCAACCATCACATTTACTGACCAAGTCCTCTGCATCAGCATGAGCCGCCAGCCAATAAAAACCATGACGGAAAGCCTTGGCCACAAGGGATTTTGAGCCAGCATGGTGGCCACAATCCCCTTCATGGATCTCGCGTAAGATCTCTTGACCTTCCTCAGGGGAGATACAACGCTGAAATGCCCCTGAAACACTGCGATGATGCAACTCGCCGTCGATAACAATCATTGACTTAGCCCGCCGGGTTATTTGCCTGGCCAGAGTTTCATCCTCAGGCAACTCTCCCCGGGTTATATAAGCCAGATATGGCATTGTCCAGTCTGGTAGGACATGAAGAGCCGCCACTAGTCGTGCCTCCGGGTCAGGGATAGCCAAGTCCTCCTCTGTAGGCAACCTAACCGAAGGGTTATACAGGACATCTAAGAAAGTGTTAGGCGGCACCGGTTTTCGCTGAGAGCCTAGCCGGCTTAAAGCATCAGCCGCCTCGTTCTTCCTGCGATCAATGTGCTCCACTTGGTATCCCTAAAAGTGCCCGGCAATGGCATCAACCTCACGGCGATAAGCCGTCATGAGAGGATCCTTAGAATCCCAGGTGCCTGATACTTGTTGAGCCACCAAATCTGAGTCACCAAAGCACCTTACCCGGCTTAAGCTCATCTCCTTAGCCACCCGAAGACCGTGGAGCAAAGCCTCCTATTCAGCCGCATTGTTAGTGCAAGGAAACATCAACCGTAGCACATAATGGAATTTGTCACCTTTAGGGGAAGCCAATACAACACCAGCCCCCGAGCCCTCCAGCTGTCTGGACCCATCAAAATGGATAGTCCAGTAAGTGTTATCCGGTTTTTGCTCAGGCACTTGTGACTCTGTCCAATCGTTGATGAAATCCACCAAAGCCTGAGATTTAACAGCAGTGCGTGGCACATATCTGAGGCCATGAGGTCCAAGTTCTATAGCCCACTTAGCAATTCTCCCTGTGGCCTCTCTGTTTTGAATAATATCGCCAAGAGGGGCAGAACTGACCACAGTGATGGGATGACCCTAAAAATAAAGCTTAAGCTTCCGGCTCGCCATGAACACACCATATACGAGCTTCTGCCAATGCGGGTACCGTTGTTTGGACTCAATGAGCACCTCGCTGACATAATAAACCGGCCGCTGAACCGGATGCTCCTTACCCGCCTCCTTGCGCTCCACCACAATAGCCACGCTGACAGCTCGCGCGTTTGCCGCCACATACAGTAGCAAGGGTTCCTTATCAACCGGAGCAGCAAGGACTGGGGGCTCTGCCAGCTGTTTTTTCAAATCCTCAAAAGCGGTATTAGCTGCATCATTCCAGAAAAAGTTATCAGTTTTCTTCATCAACTGATATAAGGGCATAGCCTTCTCACCCAAACGGCTTATAAACCGGCTTAAAGCCGCGATGCGACCCGACAAACGCTGAATGTCATTTATACACGCCGGTTTGGCTAGGGAGGTGATGGCCTTGATCTTCTCCGGGTTAGCCTCAATGCCTCTGTCAGAAACTAAGAAGCCCAATAGCTTGCCTGCAGGAACACCAAAAACACACTTGGCCGGGTTAAGCATCATCTTATAGACCCGGAGATTATCGAAGGTTTCCCTTAAGTCATCTATCAGGGTTTCCTCCTTGATGGATTTAACCACAATATCATCCACGTAAGCGTGAACATTGCGCCCGATCTGTTTATGAAGACAATTTTGTACACAATGTTGATAAGTCGCCTGTGCACACTTGAGTCCAAAGGGCATAGACACATAGCAGAAGGCTCCAAAGGGAGTGATGAACGCCGTCTTCTCCTGGTCCTTAACTGCCATCTTAATCTGATGATACCCAGAATAGGCATCCAAGAAACTTAAGCGTGCACAACCTGCCGTAGCATCAATGATTTGATCAATACGGGGGAGAGCAAAAGGATCAGCCGGACACGCCTTGTTCAAGTCCGTGTAGTCCACACACATCCGCCAGGTGCCGTTCTTCTTGAGTACGAGCACCGGGTTAGCCAACCATTCTGGGTGAAAAACTTCAATAATAAACCCGGCCGCCAAGAGCCGGGCCACTTCTTCACCAATGGCTTTCCTCCTCTCCTCGTTAAACCGTCGAAGGAACTGTCTGACCGGCTTAAATTTTGGATCAACATTGAGAGTATGCTCAGCGAGTTCTCTAGGTACACCTGGCATGTCAGAAGGCTTCCATGCAAAGATGTCCCTATTCTCACGGATGAACTCGATGAGCGCGCCTTCCTATTTTGGATCCAGATTGGCACTGATGCTAAACTGCTGAGATGAATCTCCTGGAACGAAGTCAACAAGCTTAGTTTCATCAGCCGACTTGAATTTCATCACCGGCTCAGTCTCCGTAGTCGTCTTCTTTAGAGAGGTCATGTCTATTGGGTCAACATTGTCTTTGTCAAACTTCAACTCCTCTGTTGCACAAACAGACTCTGCGTAAGCTGCATCACCTTCCTCACACTCGAGAGCCACTTTCCGGCTGCCGTGAACCGTGATGGTCCCATTGTGACCCGGCATCTTGAGCTGTAAGTACACATAACATGGTCGTGCCATGAACTTGGCGTAAGCCGGCCGTCCAAATATAGCATGGTATGGACTTCTTATCTTGACCACCTCAAAGGTCAACTTCTCCACCCTGTAGTTGTTCTCATCACCAAAAGCCACTTCTAACTCGATCTTGCCGACTGGATAAGCCGACTTACCAGGTACCACACCATGGAAGATAGTGTTTGACTGGCTGAGGTTCTTATCAACCAGCCCCATACGGCGAAAAGTCTCATAATAGAGGATGTTGATGCTGCTGCCTCCATCCATGAGTACCTTTGTGAACTTATAACCTCCCACCTGAGGAGCCACCACTAAGGCCAAGTGGCCCGGGTTATCCACCCGTGGAGGGTGATCCTCCCTACTCCACACTATAGGCTGCTCAGACCACAGCAAGTAGCGTGGAACCGCCGGCTCAACAGCATTCACAGCCCTCTTGTGAAGCTTTTGATCTCGTTTGCACAAACTAGTGGTGAACACATGATATTGTCCACCGCTAAGCTGCTTTGGGTTGGTCTGCTAACCCCCCTGTTGCTGTTGATGACCCTGACCAGACTATTGATTAAAGCCCCCTTGACCGTTCGGAGGACCGGAATTTGAGCCGCCGCCCGGGCCATGAAAACCGCCGGCGCCTGAGCCGCCGCCCGGGCCATTGTAGCTCTTAAAGGCCTTCATGATCGTGCAATCCTTCCACAGATGAGTCGCTGGCTTCTCTCTAGAACCATGCCTTGGACAAGGTTCATTCAACAGCTGCTCCAGCGTTGGACCTGACCTGTCGCCTCGGGGAGGGGGCCTCCCCTTGCGTCGCGGGTTACTACCTTGGGAGTTGGCGTTGGCTACAAACTCTAGGCTGCCATCGGCCTTGCACTTTCCTCCTCCTTGGTTCCCCGGGTTAAACTGAGGACCCTTGCCATTGCCGTTCTTCTTTCCCTTCCCTATCCTTTCATCGTCTGAAGGGGGATCCTTGGTACCATCAGAATCGGCGTACTTGACAAGAGCCGCCATTAGGGTACCCATATCGGTGCAGTCGCGTTTAAGCCGCCCGAGTTTCATCTTAAGGGGCACAAAGCGACAGTTCTGTTCCAACATTAAGACTGCAGAGCCGGCATCCATCTTATCTGACGAATGTATGATCTCCTTGACCCGGCGAACCCAATGGGTCGTGGATTCACCCTCCTGCTGCTTACAGTTAGTCAGATCCACAATTGACATAGACTGCCTGCAGGTATCTTTGAAGTTTTGAATGAACCGGGCTTTCAGCTCAGCCCAAGACCCAATGGAGTTCGGTGGTAGCCCTTTCAACTACGTGCGGGCAGTTCCGTCCAACATCATGGTGAAATATTTGGCCATGGCCGCCTCACTGACCTCCAGCAATTCCATAGCCATCTCATAACTCTCAATCCAGGCTGTAGGCTGTAAGTCCGCTGTATAGTTAGGCACCTTCCTAGGGCCCTTGAAGTCCTTAGGTAGACGTTCATTACGGATGGCTGGCACCAAACAAGGGACACCACCGGTCCTGGTAGAAATACCCACATCAACGGACGTCGTCGGATAAGTC